>NC_086068.1:41328283-41603283 GCF_947568885.1 Cydia strobilella | reverse complement strand
GACAGTGATGAAAGCCAAGATAACGATAGTAGCGATAGTAACTAACAATTATTATTATTAATCTCCATACAAGGCTCTTAATCGTAAATTTGATTAAAAAAATAGTGTTATAAATGTATAAAATATATAAAAATATGACTGTTGAATATATCGAGAAATATAATTAAAATTGTGTTTTCATGAGTAATTGTAAGTTATTATAGATATAGTATATAGGTAGTGTTCCTTAAGAACAGAAATGTTTTTGTATTTTTTATTTTCTCTGGTACAATGTTAATTCAGAGCAGTGTCATGATTTTTGATTAAGAACGATATCGTGCGCCAGGAGGCAGCACGGTGCCGGATGGCCGAGTGTCATGATTTTTAAATATTTATTTGATTATGTAGGTAATTGATAAATTTAATGTGGTAACACTGGTATCGTGCTTCCTTCTTTGTGGTTAAAAATAAAAAAATAAAAGGAGGGTACTTAAGAATAATGTAAAACGGCTGGGTTGGAACAGACAGAAAGAAGTTAATGGTGGACTGACGAGGTTGTGGTGGGATTGTGAAGTGTAGTTATAAGAAGGTATTACTGTTGATAGTGTTGATAAGTTAATGTTGGAGAAATAAATTATTATAGCAAAATAACTGGTGAGTTTCGTTTCATTACTCTATGGTTAACTAAAAAGGCTAGTGCTGCACTTTGCAGTAATAAAGCCTTCTATACACATACGTTATCGTTACATACATAGTATGAAGCCTGACCAGGAATATATGATCGTTGTCAAGAGTGCGCTATTATTCTCATTTATATGGCAACAGTTCAGTATAGTCTGAACAATGTGGATTGGCAACTCGTTTGACTTACATAGATGTAAGTTAACCGTAATCAAAATCAGAACCCATTTATTTGGTGTCTACACTTTTTTAATAGTGGGTAGGTTTTTTTTGCCGTATATAATTTATATATTTTCTTACGTATCACACATATATTATGTCAAAATCGTCTAATTGCATCTTCTTTTTTATTTTTGGTTTGCATAAAACCTCAGAAGGTACAACGTATTCTTGTAATCCGCGTAATCGATGCGTCCGGTTTACCTAGACATTTTATAAATTTAAATATATTTAATTTAGTCGTAACATACCAGATGGTGTGACTACAATAGTGAGCTGATGGTGTGGCTAATAAGCCACACCATCAGCTCAGCTCAGCTCTATAGTTGAAAAAATATTTCGTCTATCATGTTACTCCATTCAAGGGAAGAGGCCTATATCCAAGATTGGATCACCAAAAGGCCACATGATGATGATGATGGTCATGTTACTAGGTATATATTTCGTAACCTTACATAGGTTCTGGTTCTGCTACATTGTCAATTAACAAAATTGATCGTCTCCAAAGCCCATAGTAAATATTTTTCAAACTCAAATTCATTTTAGTTACTGTGTTTCCTCGCTTGTATAACACTAAAATAACTAAGTCGTAATAACCAGACTATAATGACATTTTGATTTGTTTACCTGTCAGCTCTGATGTTAATTTGGAAATGTCTCGTAGGTAGTGAAATAGTTTAATTTCCCGAACTGTTCGTTTCCAGCAGTTTATTATCTACATTATTAACAATGTTCCGCTCCGGACTATGTATAGTTTTGGACATTTTTGTCATTTATTATTTAATACACGGCCGTGGCGGGGTGGCCTAGGGGTTCATGGCGTTAGCCGCGATAGCTAAAGACGCCGGTTCGAATCCGGCCTTCACCACTGGAGGGCTTTGTCACTTTTTCTTTAATATATGACATCTATTACAGTTTTTAATTTATATATAGTAGTGTGACTACTTAAAAAAACACAAATCAAAATATTTAATAAAATAATTTGATTTGTTCCCAAACTTGTTCGACGTGCATTATATTTTCAAAACGGCTGGACGAATTTTAATGAAATATACCTAAAATTCACCGCAGTGAAGCCAGCTATCAAACAAAAAAACACATTATAATTTTTAAGAAAAAAAAACCGACTTCAATGGGGACCGCTGAAAGTTCACTTTTTTTTTTATACCACGTCGGTGGCAATCAAGCATACGGCCCGCCTGATGGTAAGCAGTTACCGTAGCCTATGGACGCCTGCAACACCGGAGATATTACACGCGCGTTGCCGACCCTTTAAAAACCTGTACACTTTTTTTTTGAAGAACCCCATACTGTAGCCCCTCGGGAAAACCTCGGCAGGGAGCTCATTCCACAGCCGAAGCGTACGCGGGAGGAAATTCCTCTTAAACCGCACAGTACTTATTGTTGATGGTGCACTCTTAGATTCCAGACAATGAAAAGAAAAAGACAACATCTTTTGCCTAATTATGTAGAAAAGGAGGTAAAACCACCCACTTTTCTAGTAGCATTTCGTTTTTGTAAGGGTCGCAGTTCTAACCTAACCTAACCTACTTTTCTGATAGCATTTCGTTTCTGTAAGGGTCACAGCTCTAACCTAACCTACTTTTCTGATAGCAGTTCTGTTCTGTGAGAATCGCAGTTCAAAACCCAACCACCCACCTAACCCACTTTTCTAGTAGCATTTCCGGGTCCGGGTCTGGGTCCGGATCAGAGTCCGGGTCCGTGTCCGGCTGTCTGGGTCCAAGTTTGGGTCAGAGTTCGGTCCGGGTCCGGGTCCGAGTTGGGGTCCACGTAAAGACCCGGGTCCGGGTCCGAGTCCGGGTCCAAGTTTAGGTCTGGGTCCATAAGGAAGAGAACAAATCGTCAAACGTGATCTATGTGTCATTGAAGAGTTCCATTCTAAACATTATCAGCAGTTTCCACTTCATCAAATGTCACTTTTTTAAATGTAAATGCTGGATTTGTTGATGAAAATACAAAAATCACTATATCACATCCTTTCACATTTGAGGAGTTCCCTCGGTTCCTCGTGGGTCTCATCATCAGAAGTCAGAACTCGAGCTTGACAAAAATATGTCTTGTTGCTTAACAAACATAAAGAAGAGGACAAATCGCCAAACGTAAACTATGCGTCATTAAAGAGTTCCATTCTGATCATCATCAGGAGTTCCACTTCATCAAATGTTACTTTTTAAAATGGTAGTGCTGGATTAGATTATAAAAATACAAAAATCACTATATGTATGCCTTTCACATTTGAGGAGTTCCCTCGATTCCTCATGGATCGCATCATCAGAACTCGAGCTTGACAAAAATGTTTCTTGAAAACCTAACTTGCTTAACAAACATAACGAAGAGGACAAATCGCCAAACGTTAACTATGCGTCATTGAAGAGTTCCCTTCTGATCATCATCAGCAGTTGTACTTCATCAAATGTCACTTTTTTAAATGTAAGTGCTTGATTTGTTGATGAAAATACTAAAATCACTATATGTATGCCTTTAACATTTGAGGAGTTCCCTCGATTCCTCATGGATCCCATCATCAGAACTGCTTTTTGACAAAAACGGGACCAATCTGTATGTATATACTTACAATCAAAAAAAGAATTTTCAAAATCGGTCCAGAAATGACGGAGTTATGGAGTAACAAACATTAAAAAAAAAAAAAACATACAACCGAATTGAGAACCTCCTCCTTTGAAATCTTGAAGTCGGTTAAAAATCGGTTCATCTGTTTCGGCGCTACGAGGTCACAGGTCACACAAATACCAAAGACATAATTCAGGGAAATTAGCTGAAATTACGGCACTATTAATGGAAGACTTTTTTCAATTGGAAATATTGAGATGTGGACGTTATAGACCAAAGTTATTTTTCATCAACGGGGAGGGTTGCGTCACCCCCCACACCGCAAAGGGCCCGAAACGCGGTTTTTCTCAATTTTTAAGGAAACCGTTCAAGATACAGAAAAAGTGTGTAAAAACGAAATGATCCCTAATAAATTTGCTATCAATCTCTTATACACACTATAGTGCTATCACTTATAGTTTTTGTGCAATCTGTCACCAAAGATGCATAGTTAATATGATCTTTAAAATAAAGTATTACTTATTCTTAAACTCCTTCATTTGACGAAATTATGCCATTTTGAAAATACATCGTCTTCAAATATTTTCAAAGTCAGCGAATATCGTTATTAACCACTTGTCTGTATATGAAACGAATCCTGACCGAATTTTATACAGCATAACCGAGGGTGAACCCACAATTATTACCTGGTGGTAATATAAACCCTGACCAGAAATATATGATCATGCGCCATGTTGCGGAATTTCATTGGGACTAATTTCTTACACTGGCAATAATTTTAATAGCAGCGTTTTACCTTACAATAAAACGCTTATTAAGCGAAATACCTTATTTGAAGCCTATATTTTAATATTTGAGAGAGCGATGCAGTTTGTCAGTGACGAGCGGTTCCGGTTCATGATTGTGCTGACACCTACCGGCATGTTTCCACTTTACCAATTTCAGTTTTAACCCCCTCCAACTCCACCAGCGACCGTGGCGTGCGGCCTCGGATTTAGTTCATTGGGTCTCAAAATATACCTAAATAAAACAAAGTTGCAATATACCACTTACCAAAGGGTTGCAGTTCATTTTTTATTCCGATGTGTAATAAAACAAAGACATACACTGGTATCACTGGTATGCACTGGCATTGAACTGTAAAGACAGTAGATGTTGCTATTTGCATATTGCATGGTATAGGTTAAAATGAAGCGTGCCAAAAGTACCCTCAACGGGCATAATAAAATAAAAGTGATGTGGTTTATCGCAACTGAGTGTTGTAGCCACAGGCGAAGTTAAAAATATAGGCTTCAAATAAGGTATTTCGCTTAATAAGCGTTTTATTGTAAGGTAAAACGCTGCTATTAAGCTTCTGTACCGTTATTTGAAGCCTATATTTTAATATTTGAGACGTGTCTGTGATCGCCTGGTGGTCAGAAAACGCCAATGTGACTTATGTGACTCATTTATACTCATAAGTGAAACTGGTGGAAACAACTAGTACAAGTGCACTTAACAATCCGGGTACATGGATGAATGTGAAATAGACTAATGGGCTAAGTGTGAAGTGACATATTTTACTACACCTAATTATTTATAGGTGGGTAATTAGGGTTGTCAAAAACTGAATGTATCAGTATGTTTATTAAAAATTATTTCTGACAACCTTATTATATTTTATTTCATCCATCCCACAAATGTATTCAGGCCATAATTTGTGTTTGTATTCTTTTTCAATATTTATTATTGTATTCAACGTATTTACCTTGCAACGAGGAAAATAAACCTTGATTGTTGAAAATTTTAAGTGTCATTTACCCATGTAATAATACCCGACATTAGTAATGATAAGGCAGGATACAATTTATTTTACAGGCACCCAAAAACGAGTTTTCAATACATTCCTCCGAGCCTCACTTGTTTCTTTTTAAAAGTCTTAGTATTTGAGGCAGGTAATTAACATGTAAAGTGCACTTGTCACCACAGTGTAAACGTGATCAGGGCTTTCGGTCAATCAATCAAAGGATTAACTCATTAGCTACCATTATTTTCTAGCTATGGTACAATCTTGAATAACAATTAGATCGTGAATGATATTATGTTGACAAGTTAATTTCGGTAGGGCTATAACAACTTTCTGTTGCCCATCTGAAGGAGTTACCTCAGCCAGGTACCCAACATGAACTCTCTGTCGTTGTGTAGGTACAGTGCTCAGCAGCTGAGCCTCAGCTATTCATAATGTGAATGCCCTTGTTATAGGTATATACATTTTGTATAAAACTAAACTTTTCTATGATAGTCGCTATGTTGGTAAAGCCTAACTCCACAGAGTATTCCAAAATATTCTAGGGCCTAAGCCCATACTAACCAACCTATTATGTGGTTTTATTTTATTACACGAGCAATAATTAGAGCCGGTATGGTAAGTATAATATTAATCCGAGAGCTGTATTACCGCAAGAATAACAGTAAGATGTTCCTCTCATTACTATTTGTGAAAATATGTAACATCCTGCAAGATGTATATAATATTAGTATATTAGGGCGTACGACATATATAACTTAACTTGGCCTTTGGTTTTAGATTAAACACGTAGTGACCGTATCTGATCAAAGTCATAAGCAAGTGCTGTATTATTGGTAATAAAAACCCCGTAAATTCCGGTTAACCAGCTACAACAACTGAATCTAAGCTCTGTCCAGAGAATTGCTCTTCCGCTTGGTTCTTTGTGCCGTTTGATATTTTACACATTAGGTACTCTGTTTGCGTTTCTGTTTAGCCAAGGTTTGGCCCGTGCATAGACGACAGATCTGCGTAGTGTTTCAAAACAAATATTTGCATTCGCATAATTTCAACCTATAACAGCCATGCTACCCGGAAGACGGCTACAAAGCTAGGGTGTTTTGTCTACAACAGCACCTTATTTCGGGATTACTTGTACTACCCGTAGTGCTAGCTCAAGAAAGAGCAAGATATATTTATATATAGATTATAGATTTAACTGATGTTATTATCTGGCGGGTTAGGTAGGTAAGGTCAATGACCTTCGCGTGTAAAATGATCAGCATTCAATCATTTGGCATTAAGCACCCTTCTTCTTTTTATGTTTTTGAAGAGAAACGAAAGAAAGATAGTGATGTAGCTTTCAAATGAAGTGCCTTAAAGTGTCAAACGTGATTTGAGCACCAATTCAACCTGCCGCCTGGGCTATGGCGCAGGCACCTAGCTTTAAATCTTATCAACCCTCTATATTAGGATGATTTAAATAATAGTTATCTGAGTGAGCTTACTGATTCGCGCATGTATTTGTACCATTCTCACAAAGCTAATACTGTTTTTAAAATATTGTTACCAAAAACAATAAATATGGGAAGAATTTCACCGGACACCAATTAATGAGCATTAGTACAGTAATAACCATCGAGATTACCTTATTACTGCTTCCTGAGTAATTTTTAGCTTTTGATATTTAGAAACAAACTGACCGTTTTTTATATTGTTGGATTTTAACCCATTGATACATGTATGTAAATTCTTTCAGCTTATTAACTTAAGGGATTGGATCAGTTTTCCAGAAAGTGACCTTTGTCCCCATTCCTTAAACACGTGCGAGCCTGCGAGGGCTCTGTTGTTAACCTGAAGTTGTCTAGGGAATCTAGGACATTTATATCATTAACGTGTGTTATTCATCTGGATTGATAAACAAAATGGCTTTGTTTCATTTGGACTGATACTCTGAGTAGATGAGTTGCAATGTGAGAGTCATACACATTTTATACATATATAGGTAGTAATTTGATTACCTCGTTCACGTCTTTCCTGAAGACAATGCAAAGTTAAGGGAATCTAAAGTTAACTTCTTACAATGCACCCTTGCAGGTGGGATACATTGTATCAAACATTTATAATTATATGCAGAGAAGGAACCTTTCTCTTAATGTTTTGACCCACATGGGATTAAATGATGAATTTTTGGCCTGAGCCAGTCAAGAGTAATGTATTTATACCTTTTAATGAATGAATAAACTGAAAATGAATAAAAAAAATTAACAACTTTACCTCAGGCACTAGTGGCCCATTACTTTGCAATCGCAATGACTTGCATCATATGTGGCGCCGGGGCGCCCCGCTGGTTATGGCAAACAAAATTAAATTTTAAAATTTTAGTTCAACGATTAGTATCATGAACTTTATAAAATCGTGACCTTGGCCCTGGCATAGGAATTACACAATTATTTGCTTGATTGAATGAACCGCGTCTGAACCCACTTCTAACCTAATCGATTGGTTTGTTAAAAACGGGGTTCATGGTGCTTATGGTGATTTCTAATCTTACTGCCCTAAAAGCCAGTTAACCCACTCAATGCCAGAGCGAACTACGCGTTGCTAGCGTAGCTAATAACACGAGAAAAACAGTATGTAGCGAAAAGCGTCTACGAAAGGGAACCCGCCTAGCGGGTCGCTGGCACTGAGTGTGTTACTTATTTTATCTTTTTAGGGTCTTATAATATTAAGACTTAGGGTCTCCCCGGGAGAATTTAATGTTTATTAGTAAGGTGTGTTTTTGCAGCAAAACGAATGTGTAAATAATTTCTCAAATGCCTTGCGTAGGCAGAGATTTACATGGAGGCGAATCATTTTTACACATTGATAAACATGTTATGTAGATACTTGTATCATATTTGCTTTGTAGTAGCAATATTTGGTTAATAAACTCCTGAACTAATTGCTACGCGCTTGCACAGCAGGCTAATGTATATTGCACGCCTTGCGCAGGCATGTTGTATGATATTAATATACTTAGCTTAAACAGTTTTAGTGTAACTGTAACTACTAAAAACCCAGTAACAACAGTTCCAGAACAATGTCCAACCATTAGCTTTTCGCCCAATGACTAATCATTTTTACACGCCTTACGCAGGCGGTAATAAAAGGTCTTGGCGTTTGGAGCCATGTTGATTGTATTTTACCAGTGTTATAGTATTTTGCTTCATCTACTAGCTTCTCATGATAATGAAACTCGCACGCCTTGCGCAGGCGACGGGTCTTCAGCTGGCTAAATAATAATATTCACACGCCTTACGCAGGCAGGAAATTTTAAGTATGTTATTTGAATTCTAAAGCATAGCACAGCATAGCTTATCAGCACATATTTTAATAAACTTTCCGGCAATACCCGCTTGCGCAGTGGGTAATTGCTGTAGTATTTAGGGCTTGGCGGATATCCATTATATAAGTTACGTTATGGTGGTAAATTTCTCCACACCTTGCGCAGGTGGGAAATCTTAGAGTATGCTAAGTCAATGACTTAATGCACCATTGTACTGCTCTGCTTATGCAGCAGGAATGTATGCCTTGTGCAGGCAGCGGCTCCGTAACCACCAGACCTCCCAGCCTCAATTACGTTACTCAGTTTTTTCACAAGAGTTATTGTTATAGCAAAGGGTAAAATAGTGCCCCTCCTGTATGCTGTTATACATATACATATATATATGAAATCAACATTTTGTATGTATAAAAATACTTATTAACCAAAATTCATAACAACACAAACTGGATAGAGATACCTCAGTTTTACATACAAGAGTTTCACTTTCCAATCCCTTGCTTGAACTAGCAGGCAGCTTTTAACAGCTAAGTATTTATTGTTAGGTACAAAACCCTTAATTGAAAATAAAATTCAAAGGTGCTGACGGTACCGTGACTACCGTGCAACCAAAGTTGGCAATACTTAAGAGAAAACTTTCCAAAGACTATAGACACAAAGATCGAAAAGGGAGGTTTTCGATGTAGGTTTGTTAGTTACCTTTCGCTCTTCAGAGCGGAAATAGAAGCCCAGCGACAGCTGGGCTTCGTCGACTTTAAGGCAGATAGGACCCTAGTTTGGAAGTGACTAGAGTAACTGTTTAATGGTGCCAATACCAAATATGGCATTTCTTTATTTTTGTGATATTTCGATTTCAATGCAAAGGAAAATAATTTTTATTACAGCAGCACAGTACCAGAAAATGTGGAAATGCACGGAAAATATCAGGTCATAGGTATATCTCACTATCATTAACACTGTAATTACTTTAGCCTAAAATTACTAAATGCAAACACACAGTGATTACTTAGCATAAATTACGACGTCATAGAGCGCGTCTGTTTAAGACCTTTGAAATTAGGCAGTTCTATTTTGAAATAGAAACCGTTATAACCTCCCTTTCGGAGGACACTAAAACGGAGGCCTATAAATTGCCATTTTCACTTTTTCAAGGGCCTGTTCCGTGCCTTAAGACGAATCGATTCACGGTAAACAAAATAATATAAAAGCGCTTACTTACGGCGACCGCTGCGCTGCGCTCGCGATGTGAATCGATCACGTGTCAGCTTCTCTAAACACGTTAACGAAGCCGAGCTGTCCGTCAAATGTTTTAAATTTAAATTATATTAATAATCGAACGGTAACACCGTTTAAAAAAAAAAACTTTTAATTAGTACTTACAAAAAATTCTAAGAATTTAAGAATTTCTAAGAATTTTTTGTAGTGAACCGAACGTTCCGACAAACAGAACGCCAATGAAAAAATCCGAGGCCGCACGCCACGGTCGCTGGTGGAGTTGGAGGGGGTTAAAACTAAAATTGGGAAAGTGGAAACATGCCGGTAGGTGTCAGCACAATCATGAACCGGAACCGCTCGTCACTGACAAACTGCATCGCTCTCTCAAATATTAAAATATAGGCTTCAAATAACGGCACAGAAGCTTAATGATAGGTTGTCACTGTTGTCAGTGTCATTGTGGTACTTGAATCATGGAGACTATAAACCATCTATACCATCCATAACTTGAATAATGCTTAAGTGTTGAATATTAAATAATACAGTTTATAATGCACGTCGTCAAACGAATATGGTGTTTTTGTTATATGTATGCTTAGATCTTTAAAACTACGCTGGAAACTACGGATTTTGATGCGGTTTTTTTTTAAATAGACAGAGTGATTCAAGACGAAGGTTTATGTGTATAATTTGTTAAGGTTTACCCGTGCGAAGCCGGGGCGGGTCGCTAGTTATGAATAATCACAATAGGGTTAGAACAAAATCACATACTCTTTTGTCTGGCTCAATTCACCAGGCATTATAATCATTCGTATATTCTGTGTTGCATAATCCAATTAATTAAGACAATAGGTAAATATGGAAATCGACCGCCGAACCAATAAGAATATTTGAACATTAACTGAGTCAATATGTGCTTACTTCCAATTCTAGTGATGGGCACTCTATAAATGGAATGACAAATCATTTTTTGATTTTAACAAGTAAAGGATGACTCACGTTAGACCGGGCCGTGTCCGGGCCGGAGCTTCCGGCGCTTACTTTTCTATGACATGACAGGTGATCACGTGATGCCTTCCATAGAAAACGAAGCGCCGGAAGCTCCGGCCCGGACACGTCCCGGTCTAACGTGAGTCATCCTTAAGCAGTGCTTAATTTTATACAGGGTTACCACGAGGGATAATTACTAGGAATTAACTTTAGACACCCTACCATTCTACCAGAGGACTATAAGTACCGTTAAATGGGGTGAGTAGGAGCAAAACTGACATGACAAACCTCGATAACATTTTATTTTTACATGTGCAAACTGAATGGTGTATATAATAAGTGTTCCGGACGTTTGTATTTTAGTTTTAATTTTATTTTGGGTAGTTCCATTTCATAACTTTGACGATAAAAAGGAAAAACCACCTCACCCCGTAGTCCCTCGTAATTGGGGTGAGATCGGTTTTCATACAAAGGTGATTTTGGAAGATTGTTGGATCGTTTTTTTTTATTATGAGTATTACTATAGCTCCATTTTAAATTGAAATACCTACATTATTTTTGTAGCAGTAGCCCTAAAAACCTATCTCACCCCCCTTTCAAACCTCTCCCCATTCATAACCCAACTCTCCCCGCTAACCCTACTCACCCCATTTTACGGTACCTACCTTTAATATATAGTCTTTGATTTAAGTATCATTTGAATATAAGTGGTAATAATTTGAAGTATTTATGTATCTACTAAAATACAATACATTATTACACTATATATATACATATATATTTTCTGAATATAATTATTTATCATTAGATCATACGGTCTACTCTTATTCTCTCCATATTGGTATCGGTGATTATTTGATCAAGACGTGTCTAGTCTAGGTATTGTATTGATCATGTAAAAACGGGATTGATCAGTCAGTTGTTAAGGAAGGTGCAGTGCAGGTAACCAGGTTCGAGGGAGACGAGGGCTTGTAGGAACTACGCTGCTAACCGTGAATATGAGCTTAACACTGTTCATTTGTTCAATGGGGTCCACTGTCAAAGGTTTGTATGGCTCTAGTAGGCCAAGGCCACCAGACGAAGGAAATACAAGGGAAATCATTCGTGTATTAGCAAATTTTGGCATAATTGCAGGGAATGGTTTATTAATGGTTCTAATAATCTAAGTAAAGTACTCTGGAACAGCAAGAGTAAAGAGCAGTCATTAAAGTATGCGGAAACGTGCTATTATGAATTTAAAAATGTAATTTCTCCTGGTCATTGTATTGCCTGTGATATTAGCATAAGTAATAATTTAAATAATTATAAGATATATAGAAGATAATTATATATAGAAGAAAGAAAGAAACTAATAGCAGGACCCTTCAAAAAGAATAACCTTAAACTAATTGCAGAAATCAGTAAAAAAATTAAAGAAAACATAAGGAGGGATCGCAAAATTAAAAGACTACAGACTTTAGAGAAACATATAATTAAATCAGGGGGTGTGCGAAAGGCCTTTAAAGAACTAAGAGAAATAAACAAGGAATGGATCCCGAAAGTCAAACGAGGAACAAACACCGTGACAAAAAGGGAGGATATAGTTAAAATAGCCACGCAATTTTATGAACAACTATACACAGACTTACCTATGCTTCAAACATCGAACAAAGGGGAATACACTCAGCGTCAAGTACCCGACATAGAGTTCGAGCCGGAAATATTGAAATGCGAAGTAATCAAGGCTATCCAGAGTCAAAAGTTAGAGAAAGCAGCAGGACCCGATAACATCTACAATGAACTTCTAAAAGGGATGGCCTCTGAACTAGCTCCCGTACTCACAAAACTATTCAATAGAATATTAACTAGCCAATGGATACCCAAACAATGGGAAACATCACACATCATCCTATTGCATAAGAAAGGCTCAAAGGAAGACATAGGTAACTACAGGCCTATAAGTCTGATGTCCAACTTGTATAAAATCTTCTCGAAGGTCATACTGGATCGAATAACTAAAAGACTTGATGAAAACCAACCAATCGAACAAGCTGGGTTCAGGAAACATTTTTCAACATTAGACCACATCCACACAGTGAAACAGGTAGTGGAGAAATATAATGAATACAACAAAATTCTATACATGGCATTCATAGACTACAATAAGGCATTCGATAGCATTAGCCACAAAGCCATGGAGGAAAGTTTGTCAAGTCAAGGTATTCCGGAGATATATACTAACGTCATCAAAACCATATATAAAAACAGCAAAGCAAGAAAAGCAAGAGTTCAACTGGAAAAAATTGGCCCAGAGTTTAGAGTGAAAAGAGGCGTGAGACAAGGAGACCCAATGTCCCCCAAGTTATTTTCTGCAGTCCTTGAAAACATTTTCCGCAAACTAGATTGGAGTCACATGGGTCTGAACATAGATGGCAAGAAACTAAACCACCTTAGATTTGCAGATGATATAGTATTATTTGAAGAAGATCCAAAGAAACTGCAAGATATGATCGAGTCACTATGCAAGGAAAGCAAAAAAGTTGGCTTAACGATGAACACCACAAAAACAAAATTAATGACCAATTCAATAAAAACAGAAATTAAAATAAATACGACCTTACTAGATTATGTAGAAGAGTACACATACCTTGGCCAACTGATATCTCCGGTAGACCTCACTAGCAAAGAAATAAATACAAGAATTACCAATGGATGGAAAAAATATTGGTCTATGAAGGAAGTCATGAAGTCCACTAATCTCAGCATTAAATTACCATAAAAAGAAAAGTATTTAACACATGTATCTTACCCTGCATTACATACGGATGTGAGACATGGGCACTCAACAAAGAGCACCGAGACAGGCTTAAGTACTGCCAGAGATCAATGGAAAGAAGTATGACGGGAACACGCAGACTAGACAAAGTGAGAAATGAAGACCTGAGACAAAAAACAAAAGTGACCGACATACTCACTAAAATAGATCAGCAGAAGTGGAGATGGACTGGCCACATGTTGAGAGACAGGCGGGAAAAATGGAGCAAAATAGTAACAGATTGGTATCCAAGAGGTTGTACACGGGGCCAGAGGAGACCTCGAACAAGATGGGAGGATGAACTCAAACTCACAGCGGGCCCGAACTGGAGAAGGGTGGCCCACGACAGACCTCAATGGAAAGAGCTAGAGGACGCCTTTGCCAAGCGGCACACTGAGCTACGGGACATACTCTAGCTCAGAATAAAAGGGCTAGATAGATAGATAAGTTAATATTAGATGGTAGATATAATGAGATAGTGAGTACTTTACAGAATGCAGCCGTTCGTACCTGCCACCGCCGTCCTCGGACCGGTTCAACGAGGAGGAGTCAGGTCGCCGGGTGGAATCATCAAGTCAGGGAATCTCATGAGATTGCTAAAATGCATTATAAATGTTGGACGGTAGCTGGCAACCCTAGTTCCGGTATTTATTACGAAAATATGCGAAATAGCCGTAAAGTATTTAAAAATAAATTAAAATGGTGCCAGAAAAATGAGGAGCAAATAAAAATGAACATTTTGATTTTAAATCGCGCTAATAATAATTTTTCAAAATTTTGGAAAGCGACAAAAGCTCTTAATAGTAAACAAGGGTTGCCAGCCTCAGTCAACAATGTTAGTGAGCCTAAACATATAGCGGATATGTTCGCCTCTCATTTCAAAGTTACGCCCTTGAGCGTGGAAGGTGTGCCCCCGTCGGGGCTTTCGGTTCCGGTGACCCCTCACGACAATAACCTCGTTTTTACAATGAGAGATATTGCCAATGCAGTAAAAAATATGAAGCGTGGGAAGTCCCCGGGGCACGATGGACTTAGCGTGGAGCACATCTTCTACGGTAGTGATGAGCTATATCGTGTCCTAGCTGATTTTTTCAATGCTTGCCTAGCCCACTGTTATCTTCCTCCTGATATGATGAAAACAATAGTTGTTCCTATTGTTAATAATAAAACCGGCGACCTGTCTAGTCTTAACAATTACAGGCCTATTTCTCTGGCTACGATAATCGGCAAAGTGCTCGAGAGGCTATTACAACCCGAATTGACTAGGAATCTTAAAATTGATCAGGCGCAGTTTGGTTTTCGTCCAGGACTTTCAACGGATTCTGCAATATTAGGTCTGAAGTACACAGTGAATCACTATGTTAAAAGAGAGACGTCAGTGTACGCGTGCTTTTTAGACCTCAGCCGCGCTTTTGACTTAGTCAACTATGATTTGCTGTGGAAAAAGCTTTTCACGTCTGGAACACCTCCCGAGGTTGTAGGTCTGTTGAGGTTCTGGTACGAGAACCAAACTAACAATGTAAAATGGGGTGACGCACAGTCTAACGACTACAGGCTAGACTGTGGAGTGCGCCAAGGTGGGTTGACATCTCCGGACCTATTCAACCTATATGTCAACGACCTTATCGGGGAGCTGAGAAGCTCTAACGTCGGTTGCCACATTGGTAACGTATGTGTTAACAATCTGAGCTACGCAGACGATATGGTGCTTCTCAGCCCCTCGATAAATGGTCTTGTAAAGCTGCTTAAAATCTACGAACACTATGCCAGTACGCATGGCCTAAAATATAACGTGCTTAAGACCGAAATGCTCGTTTTTAGGTCATATTTTTCATATTTTCATATTTATTTATTGCATCCATGGTACACAGGTGTTACACATATAATAGTTTCACATGGGCCCTGGTAGGGCAAGGCAATTATCTTAAATCTAAAGATTAATTTATATATGTACAATATATTTGACAGTGTCTTATTTAACTTTTAATAATTTCATAGTTGTATTATATAATATATAGTTATTTCTAAAGTCCATAACTGATTTTATTTTACCAAAATTTATAAAATTAAAATTAAATATACAATAATAATATACATGCTTAAAACGATTGTAAGTTGATGTCAAAAATATCGATACCTATATAATGTCAATTACAAGCTTAAATTAAAAATTGTAAAATGAGACATGTCCAATAAATACACTAGGTCAGGGAAGGGTCCGGAGGTGATACCTACGGTGTGTATGAGTGGTGCGCCAATTCGGGTTGTAACGAGCTTCAAGTACTTGGGACACATCCTGAGCGAGTACTTGAAAGATGACGCCGATATGGAGAGGGAGCGCAGGGCTCTCGCGGTTCGGTGCAATATGTTGGCTAGACGGTTTGCGCGTTGTTCGAGTGAGGTAAAGGTGACCCTGTTCAAAGCCTTTTGCCAATGTTTTTATACTTGTCAGCTTTGGAACAGGTACACCAGGCACTCCTTCAACGCGCTGAGGGTACAGTACAACAACGCCTTTCGTATTCTGTTGAAACTACCGCGTTTCTGCAGTGCGAAGGGCATGTTTGCGGACGCGAGAGTCCCTGACTTTTTCGCCATTCTGAGAGCCAGGTCGGCTGCCTTCCGGGCGAGACTGCTAGCCTCTAACAATGAAATTCTGTCACTGGTAGCTAAAGACTACAGTGACGAATTTAACAAACATTGGCGAAAACTGCACCGGTCCGAGAACGGCCATCTTTAGACCATAAGTTTGTAAATGTTTTATTTCATTGTTTTAGGTTGTAAGTTATAGTATTTTGCACTGTATTTTTTGTTTTTTTTTGTAAATTGTAAAAATTGGGTTTCTTGCCTGCCAAATAAATAATTTATTATTATTATTCTCTTTATTTATCATTCATCTTAGGCTAGGTTTTTATAATATGGATATAAAAGTAAAATACAAAAACACTTACAAAACATTACAAAAAATATATAAACACATTATAAAAAACCTAACCTAGGGTACCGCCGGCAGCGGGGCAAGGCCCAAGCTGCCGGTGGTCAGGGCCGCAGAGAGAGGAACCGGCGGACTATCCGCGCCGTGTCCAAGATAACCGCCTTCTGCATCTGACCCTTGATCCAACCACCCAGCGAGAGTCTCTCTAGGTGTTGGTCGAGACTCTTCGCAATGAGACCGTTCGCCGACACGACTATAGGAACAATGATCGTCGAGTCAACATTCCACATGGCGGTTATCTCGTGAGCCAAGTCTAGGTACTTGCTGGACTTGTCCTTCTCGGCCTTCACGAGATTCTCATCATGGGGGATGGTGACATCGACGAGCACAGCTCGGCGCTGCGTTCGATCTATTAGCACGATGTCAGTCTTATTGGCTACAATAGTCCTGTCAGTGATGAATTGTAATATTTAAGGAATTTTTATTGAAATACAATTTAAAATTAAATAAATAACTACCTAAACATAGAGTATAAAAATTAAACTAACCTAAAACATTGTAATTCGATTATTTAGATTATTATTTTAAGTTAGTCTAAGATTTTGCATGCCATATTGTGGTAGACCATACATGCATGTAACACTTAATAGCTACACTATGTACCTATAACATCCCAATGACATGTAACCATAACAACTGTGTATGTTCAAGCGAAATAAATAAAAATAAAAAATAAAATAAAAAAAATCCCAATAGAGCGTGGCACGACCATTCTCGAGAACTGGCACAGGTAAATACTTGTAGTACGGTACTTCGCGGTCCACAAGGCCATATAGAAGAGCAAGCTGCTGGTGAATAATCCTGGCTACGAGATTATGTCTGTGCAAGTACTCGCCGTTAGCAAGATGAGAACAACCGGAAATGATATGCCTGAGTGACTCTCCGGGACGGCGGCATGCCCGACAAATGTCGACCGTACCGTCCCTCAGGATATATTTCCGATAGTTGTTCGTCATCATAACTTCGTCCGCAATTGCACAGGCAAAACCCTCGGTTTCTCCGAAGAGGTCCCCGAATCGTAACCAGTTCACCGACGCGAGCAGGTCTACATCGGGTCCCGTGAGGGCCTTGTAGAACCGCCCGTGTAGCTGCTTATCCTTCCATACCGCCCTGCGGTCCGCAGTACTTTCTTATTATTGTTATTATTTGTATCTCCGTTACAAACTCTCGGGTTTTCAGGCCCGGTCATTTATAAGGCGTGCGTGGGGATATAGATCCAACACGTAGAGGCCGTTTGGAGAGTTTTGATGTCATGTAGAACGCCTGCTGGAACCCATTCACGGGTACATAAATAGATACCCGTAAACCGGTTTCAGCAGGCATTGGGAGCTATTATAGAAAAGTGGAAAGAGTCCTGGTCTATGGCTTAAATTTAGGTGGAATATAATACTGGGCTATTGCTAAGAGTTCCGGACACCTGCCATAACATTGTGCTATACAGTGCTATCGAGGCAGGCGGTGACTCGCCACTCGCAAGATGGGCACCTGATGCGCCATCGTAAAGACGGCCAGGCGCAACACCGGCGTGAGCGGCTCAGGGGTGTCGAGAGGTGTGCTGCGCTTTCTCCGAAGTTACTCGCGGCGTTATGCCCTTTAACACTTCCACCCCTGGAGCATATAGCTCTTACGACTCCCCTCTGGACGGCCAATGAAGGCAAGCCAGAGCTGAGAGTCCTGCGGGTCCCCTTGGGGTCCACTCCGACCGACGAAGACACGCCAGAGACGGAGACCCTGACCGACTCTCTGGAGCACTCGGGTCCGTGGGGTCGTCACTCCCCAACAGCTCGCCACAAGCTGCCCTGCGGGCTTATTATTATTATTTGTATCTCCTCGGATTTCACGGGCCTATAAATCCCGGTCTTTTGATAGGCTTGCGTGGGGATATAGATCCAACACGTAGAGGCCTCTTGGAGAGCCTTAATGTCATGTAGAACGCCTGCTGGAACCCGTTCACAGGTGCAACAATAGACACCCATGAACCGGTCGCAGCAGGCATTGGGACTATTGTAGAAAAAGTGAACAGTATACCGGTCTATGGATTGAAGTTTGGGTGGACAATGAGACTGGGCTATTGAAAAGAAGTCCGGACACCTGCCATAACAATGCTAACACACGTTATCGAGGCAGGTGGTGACTTGCCGCTTACTAGATGGGCCCCTGAAACTGCCGTCGTGAAGACGACCAGGAGCAACACCGGTGTGAGCGGCTCAGGGGTGTCGAGAGGTGTGCGCCGCTTTCTACCCAGTGACTGATTTTAACAGCCACTGTGCCAACTCGCGTCTTATGCATCTTTCACTTCCACCCCTGGAGCATATAGCTCTTACGACTCCCCTCTGGACGGCCAATGAAGGCAAGCCAGAGCTGAGAGTCATGCGGGTCCCCTTGGGGTCCACTCCGACCGACGAAGACACGCCGGAGACGGAGACCCTGACCGACTCTCTGGAGCACTCGGGTCCGTGGGGTCGTCACTCCCCAACAGCGCGCCACAAGCTGCCCTGCGGATATTATTATTATTATTATTAAAGAAGCTACTAAAAGTACCGGAGGATGGGGGAAGCTAACAGGTGTGGGGGTGGGGTCCCCTTTTATAGTTTTTCGTAAATAGGTAACTCTTAAACGGTGGCCCGTAACCCGTAACAAAAAATGTTCTATTAACCTACATATAAGTAATCTACATTAAAATTTCTACAAAAAAGATTATGTACACTTTTTCGCTCAGGATCAATACGTCTTAAGGTGGGAAAGTTACTTAAAATTTGTTCTTAGTGTTTTTTAAGGTTTTCCGGGTTTTCGTAAATAACTCGTAAACGGTAGCCCATAGCAAAAAATAGTCTTTTACGCAGATAATATGTATAAAATTTTCTACAAAATAGATATACAGGTTGTCCTAAAAATATAACGTCAAACTGACACTGGAGGTAGGACACCCTAGTAGTAGAAATGAAATGAAAAAAAAAGCCTGCATATACCTCGTGAATCTTAACTCTCAATTTTACTTTGAGGACTTTCCAAGTAAATACCGGCACCGTCACTCAACGGTCAGTGATAAAAAAGAGCAAAATTAAGAAAAACCTAAATCGGTTATAATAAGGAATCATTTTCGGGTGTCCTACCTCCAGTCTCATTTTGACGGGGTATGGACATATCTATTTTGTAGGAAATTTAATACAGATTATTTACGTATAAGACTATTTTTAGGGTACAAAGGTACAAAATGAACCCTTATGGTGCGACTCTGTCCGTCTGTCTGTCTGTAACATTGCTAAATATCTCGAGAACTACTTATATAACTTATAGTTATACATTTACGAAAAACTATAAAAAGGGACCTTTAAAAAATACTTCGACCGGTCAACGCCAAACATAGAGCCAAAAGCTGTGGAAACCAAGAAGATTGAAGACATACCTACTGGAGTGTGCATGTAAAATACTTCGACCGGTCAACGCCAAACATTGAGGCAAAACCTGTGGAAACCAAGAAGATTGAAGACATACATACTGGAGTATGCATGTAAAATACTTCGACCGGTCAACGCCAAACATTGAGCCAAAAGCTGTGGAAACCAAGAAGATTGAAGACATACCTACTGGAGTGTGCATGTAAAATACTTCGACCGGTCAACGCCAAACATTGAGCCAAAACCTGTGGAAACCAAGAAGATTGAAGGCATACCTACTGGAGTGTGCATGTAAAATACTTCGACCGGTCAACGCCAAACATTGAGCCAAAAGCTGTGGAAACCAAGAAGATTGAAGACATACCTACTGGAGTGTGCATGTAAAATACTTCGACCGGTCAACGCCAAACATTGAGCCAAAAGCTGTGGAAACCAAGAAGATTGAAGACATACCTACTGGAGTGTGCATGTAAAATACTTCGACCGGTCAACGCCAAACATTGAGCCAAAAGCTGTGGAAACCAAGAAGATTGAAGACATACCTACTGGAGTGTGCATGTAAAATACTTCGACCGGTCAACGCCAAACATTGAGCCAAAACCTGTGGAAACCAAGAAGATTGAAGACATACCTACTGGAGTATGCATATGAGTATGCATATAAAATACTTCGACCGGTCAACGCCAAACATTGAGCCAAAACCTGTGGAAACCAAGAAGATTGAAGACATACCTACTGGAGTGTGTATTTAAAATACTTCGACCGGTCAACGCCAAACATTGAGCCAAAAGCTGTGGAAACCAAGAAGATTGAAGACATACCTACTGGAGTGTGCATGTAAAATTAATACCGCAAACAGGTGTATATGTTTTGGTTCTTTCTGCAGGGTAAGTGTCTTGAAATCAAGCCTTGCGGCCCCCTTTACATAGTGACGCCCAGGCTGACACCGTATGATCTACTACGTCATCTGATACAAGAATAAGCCCCATGGCACACGTTCAAAAAAGTGATGACAATGGCCGCCATAAAACCAGAGATTTTTCAGGTACTTGTTAGGGTCATAGCTTTAAGTTTTTGATAGGAACCAACTCTTCCGTTGGCAAGAGTTGGTTCCTATCAAAAACTTAAAGCTATGACCCTAACAAGTACCTGGAAAAAAAAAATGGTGCTTTTGTCCAGCGTGTCCACATTATCACCTGAAACTGCCCTACTATAACAGACTACCGCACCGCACCGCGAACTTGGTGCGGTCAAAATTAGGGAATGTAATAACCGACCAAAGTTCATTACGGTTATGCCCGGAAAATAACCGATAATCGGTTATAATCGGTTACGGTTATTTTCGACAAAAATGATAAATTTACAACCAAGTAATCAATAAATTACGAAATTAAAGGTACAATATTATGGAATGTAAGAAAAAGTCTTCGTTTTTTTAATAAAACACACAAAATATAGTAAAAGTGAAATTATAAGTTTGGATGTGGTACAATAATCAATCAAAATATTTCATAAATAAGGCAAATAAATTCGGTATATTTCTTTATTAAAGAACACGAATGACAAAAGTTATAGTTACAGGCGTCACAGCCAAATAGGCAGGATTTTGTAGTCATTAGAAGATCAATTCATAGAATTTAAGTCATAAATAAATAACCGAAAATAACCATAACCGGTTATTCGAGTTTCCAATAATCGGTTATTGTCCGGGAATTGTGGGCATTTAAATAAATCGATAGCTTGAGGAGAGGCGTAAACGAAAAAGCTGACTTCAATGAACAAGATTTTACTGACAGCTAAATCAAAATATAAAACAATAGCGGCGGAAAGCGCCGAAATTTTAAAACGTAATAAATATAAGAGCCTCGGTAGAGAGTATCATTTCATTCCATTTGGAGTTGAAACTCTAGGTCCATGGGGTCCCAGCGCACATAAGTTGTTTGCAGAAATCGCGAAGCGTCTGGTTGACGTAACTGGTGACCGAAGAGCTGGCGGCTTTCTCGCACAACGTATCAGCATTGCGATACAGCGGGGAAATGCCGCCAGCACCCTTGGTACTGTGGCCTAGCCTATACAAAAGTAATCTTACTTAGCACTACACAACCTAACATAAATATTTCATAAACTAAATTGCAACATTTACATATCAATAAAGTAAATCCATAATAAATAATATTTTATATTTTAGATTTAAGCTAGTTATTAATTTCGTTTACGTAGTACCACTGTATATATCTTGTATGTAAATAAATGTTAGAAACAATATAATATAGTGACAGACATAGACAAAAGGTAAGTATAAAAAATATAAACGATATAAAAACCTATTTACTAGTCCTCGTCAGGTATGATTTTTTGTCAAAATAATCGGTTATAACCGATTATACCCGGTTAACCGGTTATAACCGGCTATAACAGATTATTTCGGTTACACTTATAAGTGATTTGCATCCCCTAAGCAAAATATCACTTTCTCGGTCTAATTTACAGCTGCGTCCTGAACGCACGTAAATACGTCGACCACCTTACACACTATCGATCTTGGAGGATATAACTAACGGAGACGCCGTGTCTGTAATTTGCTGTACAAAAAAGTGCCAATTTTTGCGGGGGAGGGGAACGTCAAATGTTTACGTAACGTCAAAATAGTCATGTCAGATAAACGAAAACGTCAGTCCATACATTGTGTATTGGCCGACTATTTTCGACAGAGAGGAACGCCTGGGCCTCATTTCTCGAAAGGTATTATACTAATACTAGCTGTCCGCGGCTCGCCCGCGTGGAATTCAGTCTGTGTCAGTAAGCGGCTAATTCAGCCCTAAATTCTCTCCCTCTCCCCTGGAGGCGGAACTTGAAGTAAAGTTGACAGATGGATACGCCAGAGCGGCTAGAGGACTGTAGTCCAGATAAAATATTTTACAATTAGGTACCGCTAAATAAAACTGCACTCCAAAATCAACAGTTTTTTCGCTCTTATTCAAAATTAAATTGGTTCAGGGGTTTAAGCGTGAAGAGGAATTTAAAAAAAATATTTTTTTCATATTTTTGGGGTTTTTACTTCGGAATATTATTATTTTCATATCATAAATGAATTCGGCATCCCTGATTTATACGAAAACGATACCAAATTTGGCCTAGTAGCCACCTAGTAGTAGCCTAGCCTAGTATAGTAGTATAAATATCAATATCAAGATAAAGTTGAGACCCCCCCCGCCCTCTACATATTTGCATTACAAATCTTGGTGGCTCCACTTCTTAAATCCATCCTTTGGTCCTAAGGACCAATCCTGCCAAAGGATATCTTTTGTTCACGCAATGCCGTATTTTAGGACCTGCACCTTCGACTAAATCGAGTATATTGACTACCCCCCCTTTAAGAGATTGAACTATTATAGCATATAACCTGGCCGTGGATTTTTTGACAGATTAGTAAAGTTTGCATCAAAATCCGTTCAGCCGTTTCACGTGATGCGCGGTCAAAAAAAACAGACAAACGGATAAACAGATAAACAGACAAACAGACAAAAATTCTAAAAACTCTTGGAACGTGTTCTGTTATCGATTCTAAGTATCCGTAGCCAATTTTTTTTCGAATATCTTCCAAGTACAGACTTTCGACCCACTTCCGCTTTATTATATGTATAGAAGCGCTGAAAGTAGTTTTCTTGTTTTTTAATATAATATCTTTTAGCAAAGTTTCAAGTTCCTAGCTTAAAATAAAATTTGCACCCCAAGACAAACTTTCATCCCCTTTTCAACGCCCTGAGGGGTTAAATTCCCAAAAACGTTGGTTACTTTTTTTTGTAATCGTCTATTATGCCTTTCTAAGAAGTTTCAAAGCATTTGTAATGGATTCAAAATTTCAACCCCCTTTTAAACCCGTTAGGGGATGAATTTTTAAAAACGCTGAAATCACTTTTCCTGTATTATAAGTAACGCACACGAAAAAAAATTGATCTCCATACAAACTTTCAACCTTTTTTTCACCACCTTAGGGGATGAATTTTCAAAAACGCTGAAATTTGTTTTCTTGTATTTCAATAATATATATTTTCACGAAGTTTCAAATTGCTAGCTTAAAATAAATCTTGAACCCCATACAAATTTTCATCCCCTTTTTAACCCCGTTAGGGGTGAAATTTCTCGAATTTTTATAGCCTATAACCTGGCCGTGGATTTTTTCGACAGATTAGTTAAGTTTGCATCAAAATCCGTTCAGCCGTTTTCACGTGATGCGCGGTCAAATAAACAGACAAACAGATAAACAGACAAACAGACAAACAGACAAATATTCTAAAAACTCTTGGAACGTGTTCTGTTATCGATTCTAAGCATCCGTAGCCAATTTTTTTTCGAATATCTTCCAAGTACAGACTCGACCCTCTTCCGCTTTATTATATGTATAGATTATTACTGCCGTCTCAAGGAAAAAAACCATAACTGACAAAAAGTAAGTTTCGAGAAAAAGCCAAAAAACTTTGCGCTCCTGTTCAAATAGGTTAAATTCTAAGTACAAAGTTTTTGTTAATGAACAAAGTAATAGTGTAGAATTTTTATGCATTATAAATTATTCGATTATCTATTTATTTAAATAAGTTATTTAGAAAAAATAGTTACTACCTCGTAAAACAAATAGAATAAAAATATCTTTACTAAGATTAAATGACATAAGTGCGACCTTATGTTTTTTGTATTAGTTTTGCACTACGATGTCTAAGAAATAAAAGCACAAGTACACAGTTGTGCTTATGTTACTAATCGATCTAGAAGCTGAAAAAGCACAATTGGGTACTTTGTGGTTTTTTTGCTTAGTTAAAGTAATCAATGTTAAATCAATCAAAGAGGAATCAAAATTATTTATTAAAAGAAAACAAATAAGATACTTTTAGAAATCTTTGAGTAATAATGTAACACAAAACTAAAATTAACCACAATTTGATTGCACTAAGTAATTACTAATTCTTTGAGATACCCTTAATAATAGTAATAATGTAATACAAAACTCAAATTTATTACAATTAGATTCCACTAAGTATAGATGCTTTTAGAGATCTTTAGGTAATAATGTAATGAAAATGAGGTACAATCTAAAGATCGATAATGTCACTACTAGAGGAATTTAAAATAAAAATTGCAAGTGGTAATACAAGAATTAACAAAGGATACATTATCGCAACTCATAAAACAATTACGATCATCGCCAGGCTCAAATCAGAGTATCGTCGACTTACGAAAATTGCTTCCAGAATAAGAAAAAACCAAAAACATTAAGATGTCACACCAGTCATGCTCCCTATTACTCCCTAAGAGAGTAGAAAAATGTAGTGGTAGAAATTGGAGGAGTTACGAGGAACAACTGAATTGTTATAATTACAAGTTATTACATGACATTTCGGAAGAAAAAAAGGTCTCTCTCTTGATAACAAAATTAAATAGTAACATTTATGACACATTGCCATTAGGTGCTCCAAATATACCCAACCCAAATTTCGTATTCTAGACAAGCTAAGGGGCTTGAATAAATGTGCCAATTTTCATATGTGCAGGTTATATAAAAGTTTCAAGTTATGAAGGGGCCAAAAGTAGCTCGAAATGGTTCGTGTAATATTACACACGGTTGCTGCTTTTTCTTTTAACTTGGCTGGACACGCTGCCGCGTGTCTAGATGTTCCAACTAAACAGCTAGGCGTATCTAGAGAAAATAAAAAAGAGCTCTTTTGTATTTGAACCAGGCTGGGGTAGTTTTAAAAAGGCAAATATAACCCTGAAACTGAAACCAAATGCCAAGCCAAAATTTTTACCTGCAAAAATGTCCTTTTGTATTAAAATCTAAGGTTGAAACAGAATGCGGTACACCAATACACGTTAACACTTCTCATGTTTTTCAAAATAGGCAGGAGTATTAATACGTGCGTACTGCGTCGTACTCGCAACGTCTTCCAAAGGAAAAAAACCGATCAAGCCGCGCGCGCCAAGTGAACCGCCCGAAATCTGTCTTTGAGGAGACCGGAGGGGGACTACCTACTAGCCTGATAAAGCATAACTGACAACAATGTTTAAGAAATAAACCACAAGTTCACTGTTTTTGAAACCGACACTAAGCAGAAAAAGCATAAGGAAGAGTCATACGAGACAGAAAAAACATAACGTGCAACTTATGTTTTTTTAGGTTCCAAGAGTTATGACTAATAATATTTTTTTACTAACAAAAATGAACAGTTTTGTCAACTTAAGGGTTTTTTACATAGAAATTTTATGTAATACTAAACTATGGTTTTTCTTCTTATGAAATAGATGTTGGGCTTAAATTCAACACAAAAGGGAAAAAAAACACAAGTCGTCACTTTAGTACTTTTCTGTCTATGAATATATACTTATGCTTTTTCTTTCTCAAAAAGGAACTAACTTTACCAAAATGGCGTGTAGTTATGCATGTCTAAATCTTGACCTGTTAGAGATAAAGAAATAACTGCTAGATAGAAAAATCACATTTTTCTTCCTGATTTCGAGGGTGTCAATAACTCAATTTCGCAAAAATTGTCACTTATGGTTTTTCTCCTTAAGGCGGCAGATTAGTCCACGAACTGTCAAATCGTGTGAGTTTCCATAGCAACACACTAATAATATTAGTCTAATATCGTTCGAGAAATGGGCCCCTGTTAATAGCTACTCCGTTTGGTTATATCCTCTAAGGGAGAGTTAGAAAGTTATGCATTACCCTGTATAAGTTGGAATCTGAACCATGGAGACTGTATAAAGGAGCCAAATCTCTATGTATGAAAAGTGTCCATCAAAAAACAGTAATTAGGCGGCGCCACCATACACCGAAATACTACCAAAAACAACCTACGTAATTTGGTCGGGTTATTTGTTGCCTTATATGGTTCATGTTATACTCATGTCCCAGAGCCTAACTAGCGCCACCGGAGAGATTAGGAACTATTATTTAAAGCTTAACGCATGGAGACTATATAAAGGAGCCAAATCTCTATGTATGAAAAGTGTCCATCAAAAAACAGTAATTAGGCGGCGCCACCATACACCGAAATACTACCAAAAACAACCTACGTAATTTGGTCGGGTTATTTATTGCCTTGTCCTAGAGCCTAACTAGCGCCACCGGAGAGTTTAGGAACTATTATTTAAAGCTAAAAGCGATCACTTTTGCAACAATTCTGCCTTAAGAGATTGGCATCCTTTCTATACCATCCATAGCTTAACGCGGTCACTTTTACAACACTGCCATAAGAGATTGCGATCCTTTCTATACCATCCATAATCTGAACGCTTCTTAAAACGTCATATGCATTCCGCCTTCGCGAGTCGCGACAACTATTACTTATTCTTATGGATATACAGTCTCCATGATTCTGTGTTCGCGATAACGAATTTCAGCTGTCAGGCCTGTCAGCGATCTTGCCTTGCGTGGGTTGTCAAAAAATGACGATTGTTTAACAATATTGTTTATAGTGTACTATACAATTAATTCGTTTCAAAACCCTATTAATTTCTTAATGAAAAATGTTTTGTTGCCTAAAGGGGTGTCTCAACGGGTTTAACCTGACACCAACTGTTCCTATTCGTATCAAGGAGAATCCCGTTCAGCTGGATACTTTACACATGGGTATTTCACATTTTCGTTAATTAGAACATGTTTGTGTTCCTGGATATCATTCATGAAATATTAAAAAAATATTATTTGTCAATGCAGTGTTTGTATGTGCCTTGAACAAGAGTGCGCGGCCGCGGAGTAGTTTACATCGCTTATTATTAATAATATGACACAGGCAAGGGCAGCATCCGCTCGGTGTACACCCTTACATTTCATTAAAGTGTCAAAAGGGCATCTACGTGTTGGCTTCGACTCCGCGCACGCCTCCCAAATATCCGGAACTGTTCTGTGATGGGTAAAGACAGAATAATATTAATAGTTCAGACTATTTACGTCTCACTGCTGTTGGGGACTTCACACACCTTCAACATGGCCAAAACACATCTAGTAGAGTTACCATAGAGAACATTTAGGTAACTAAATGTATGTCCTCTAAAACTATTTGTTGAGCAAAGTGTTCTGCTTTCAATGAAATCAAGTGATAAATGTAACAATATAGTGGAGCAAATTGAATTAGATTAAAATTCTACTGTGCATCTCAACTCTTTAAGAAATATCACATCAAGCATAACATTCTTATTGTATATTTATAGGACATGAGGTGGTAGTGGTGAAAGGAGGGCAGCGAGTGTGTGGGTCGGGCTGCACGCTGGGCAATGCGCCGCTGGTGCAGAACAAGGCATACTTTGAGGTGAAGCTGCAGCAGAGTGGTGTGTGGGCGGTGGGCCTGGCCACAAGGGACACTGACCTCAATAAAGTACATGGTAATTTATTTTTTATAAGCATTGCATTACATTTTTCACCATACCATACTCAGAAAACAACTTTTATAAAAATTATGCTTTCCTCAAATAATATTCTGTAAACGTAAGCTTATTAGGTATTCTTTAAAACATCTTTTGTGATTTGTTCAATTCCCATGTTTGGTTTTAAATATAGAAACATCAACCTTATATTTAATAGGTGAAACTTCACCATATATAGGTAGTTTAGTTTAGTACAGCACTGATGCAACTATCTTCTCCTGTTTTTTAAAACATACTATGCAATATGCATTCTTAGGAAATAGCCTTTCCATGATTGGGTTTGAATATTTCAAATACGTTTTTCTACTCCCATACTTTTATTTGTCATATAAAGGGTCGTGCACACATCTTTAAAACCCTACCTTATAGTTGTCAAGACAAGTCTTTAGTCTATTCCCCAAAAATGCATTTGTGCATACACGCAGTATCTTTTTGGCACTTTTCGATACTACGCCAGAAACACAAGTCATCATGTTCATCAAAATGTTCAGTAACTAGTTTAGGTCCACTAGTTTTGACACTAGTGGAATGCATGACACAAACTGGTTCATCCACACGGCCACTATATCATAATAACCCATTCTTTTGATTTAGAGTTTGGGTTAATCTCATAGATTATTATCTAATAAGTATTGTGTTTGTATTGCACTATTTTATTTAGCATAAATGAGTAGTAGTACCCTGGAGGAGGCTTGTACAATGCCATGTCCATGTAAGGGGAAATATTGGCTCAGCATGAATCACCATGCTGAATAATTTACACAGTATGCTGCCGGCATAACTGTGCCAATAATATTATGACACTGACACTGATCTCTTAGAAGGTCATGGCGCAGGCTGAATGCTAATTTTAATGGTGGAAGGCTAAAATATTTATAAATAATAATGAAATAAATTACTAAACACCTGCTGTCATACCTGTATATATACCTTTGTATGGAGTCCATGCAAAAATATTGGTGATGCTAAGTGACAGTGTTTTGTTTGCGTGAGCGAAAGTTAGCAAGTACCTATTAACCATAACTGTAGCAAATTTGCCATTAAACTGGTTAGCCGCATGTAAAGCGAAAGTTTACTATGACATCATACAGTGTTGAAAATAGTAAATACCATGTTTGTTTGCCCTAGCTTTAAAACCTACTGTTTGTTTTTAAGTTTCTAAAAGGAAGTTGAATTATTTGGCAGAACATGCCTTTGCAGCAGATTATTTTAAGCCCATTCCTTCCGATGTTGACCAAAATTATCTTGCGGGAGGTATTCAACCCTATACTACACTAAACCCTATGCTACAACTTGCTTACTGGTTTCTAATCTAATCTTGAACTCTACTTATCTAGTTCTGCCGCCACGCCACGCCACGCCAGTGAGAACAAGTGCACAACTAAGAATTTACCTATTTATAGTATTTATATTGCCGTGATCAGCAATTAAATGCGCTTTTACTAGTATTATTTTATGTAATGTTTAATATAAGAGAAGTTGCCATAAGGGAAATCGACGTACGTGCACAATTTTTTTAATACATTTTTAAATTACCTGATTGTCATCAGAACATATACATATGTCTAAGTATACTATTGCAAAATAATTCGATGCGTCAACAGACTACAACATAATAAATAAAAAAGGCGAAGGAATTACTAACGTCTTTTCAATGTGGTCCGTGATTAAGGCAACGGGTTTAAATACTTTGATAATCATGTGGCTTTTTTATATCCATTTTGCTATTTCCATTCATCAATAGCGTACAGTTTATAACTATCGTGATCTTACCCCACCACCATTCCAACTTCTCCCAGTCTTTTTTGTTGAGAAAGTATTTTTAGGAGGTATTTTTTACTCATTGGTACCGTATTACTGGAGTGTTATCGATGGAATAGGAAAGTCTATTATTTAAATTTAGTTGCTCTTATTTCCTAATCTAACAATTTTTCAATACAAACCTTTGTATTTTGTTCTACGGTGGTTCCAGTGAAATACAAAAGTGGCCCCCATGTTTAAAATTAATTTGTTTACGTTACATGTCCGTCTTTGGGTCACAAACTTACATATGTATACCAAATTTCAACTTAATTGGTCCAGTAGTTTCCGATAAAATAGGCTGTGACAGACGGACAGACAGACAGAAAGACAGACGCACGAGTGACCCTATAAAGGTTCCGTTTTTTCCTTTTGAGGTACGGAACCCTAAAAATGTTATACTCGTATACGCTCAGTGCAACGGTGTCGGATTGTTGTAAGTTAAATAATAGATTACTTAAATCATAGTATAAACCTTAAATTGAGCATGTTATGAACTTTCTTATGATGTTGTTATAAGATATTTTATTATTGTATAAAATCTACTGCGGATGGTGTACCGAGACAAACCTTACTGGTTTAACGGTACTTTTATAATTAAGTTGTATACATAATATAATGTGTATTTACCTGAATAAAAAAAAAATATGTTCTTATTTTCTGACAAATTTGGTTTGACCAACTAGGTATATTACAAGTTACTCTTGATTGATGACGTTCCTTTTTTAGGGTATCTGACGCTTCTAGGTACATACATATCTTGTACAAGTACAGGGTGCACATTGTAGCAAAGCGAATACTAACGCCAGACTTCAATGCACAATAAAAAACAAAAACAAACAAATTTGCATTTAAATCAAATATTTTTTTACTTGTGTCTACAAGTAGTCAAACTACAATATATAATGATATAAACTGAAATCTGGCTGCACTGGCATCCAAAAATCTCGGTGTGCTCAATAAAGCGAGGCGATACTTTACACCGGGGCAAAGACTGCTGCGTATAAATCGTAAGTCAGACCCCATATGGAGTACTGCTGTCACCTTTGGGCAGGAGCACCTGGATGCCAGCTTGGACCCTTCGACTCAGTCCAAAGGCGCGCTGTACGAATCGTCGACGATCCCAAACTCACAAGCGGTATTGAACCTTTAAGTCTAAGGAGAGACTTCGCCTCCTTGTGTGTGTTCTACCGCTTGTACAATGGGCTGTGCTCTGAAGAATTGTTTGACATGATGCCAACGGCCGCTTTCTATCACCTCACCGCTCGCCATCGGCAGGGGGTTCATCCTCACACCCTAGCACTTAACTGGTCGCGTTCTGTTCGGTTTAAGAGGAATTTCCTTCCGCGGACGCTTAGGCTGTGGAATGAGCTCCCTGCCGAGGTTTTCCCGAGGGGCTACAGTATGTGGTTCTTCAAAAAAGGAGTGTACAGGTTTTTAAAGGGTCGGCAACGCGCATGTAATACCTCTGGTGTTGCATGCGTCCATAGGCTACGGTGACTGCTTACCATCAGGCGGGCCGTGTGCTTGTTTGCCACCGACGTGGTATAAAAAAAATGGATAGTCGAGGTCGGAATTGAACCGGCGTCTCCAGCTTACGCGGCTAACGTTCTTCTCTCACTTTGTTACTTTTATCTCAGATAATAGGTAAAGCCTGACCAGGAATATATGATCGTTGTCAAGAGGGCGCTATTATTCTCATTTATATGGCAACAGTTCAGTATAGTCCGAACAATGTGGATTGGCAACTCGTTTGACTTACATAGATGTAAGTTAACCGTAATCAAAATCAGAACCCATTTATTTGGTGTCTACACTTTTTAGGGTTCCGTACCCAAAGGGTAAAAACAGGACCCTATTACTAAGACTTCGCTGTCCGTCTGTCACCAGGCTGTATCTCGTGATCTGTGATAGCTAGACAGCTGAAATTTTCACAGATGATGTATTTCAGTTGCCGCTATACCAACAAATACTAAAAACAGAATAAAATAGAGATTTAAGTGAGGCTCCCATACAACAAACGTGATTTTTGACCGAAGTTAAGCAACGTCGGGCGGGGTCAGTACTTGGATGGGTGACCGTTTTTATAGATAATGGTACGGAACCCTTCGTGTGCGAGTCCGACTCACACTTGGCCGGTTTTTTTTAAATAGTGGGTACGTTTTTTGCCGTATATAATTAATGTATTTTCTTACGTATCACACATATAAAAGAAGATGCAATTAGACGATTTTGACATAATATGTAAATTTATAAAATTTAGTAACATACCAGATGGTGTGACTACTATTAGCCACACCATCTGCCGGGCTAGCCCATGATTGGCGCGAGAGTATCTCGCCGCGACATAGCCTACCCGTCCTTCTTTAATTCATACAGTTAGTAAAAGACGGGTAGTCTATCTCGCGGCGAGATACTGTCGCGTCAATCATGTGCTCGGCCTACAGCTCAGCTCAGCTCTAAAGTTGAAAAAATATTTCGTCTATCATGTTACTACATTCAAGGGAAGAGGCCTATATCCAAGTTGGATCACCAAGAGGCCACATGATGATGATGATGGTCATGTTACTAGGTATATATTTCGTAACCTTACATAGGTTCTGGTTCTGCTACATTGTCAATTAACAAGATTGATCGTCTCCAAAGCCCATAGTAAATATTTTTCAAACTCAAATTCATTTTAGTTACTGTGTTTCCTCGCTTGTATAACATAACACTACAATAACTAAGTCGTAATAACCAGACTATAATGACATTTTGATTTGTTTACCTGTCAGCTCTGATGTTAATTTGAAAATGTTTCGTAGTGAAACAGTTTAATTTCCCGAACTGTTCTTTTCCAGCAGTTTATTATCTACATTATTAACAATGTTCCGCTCCGGACTATGTATAGTTTTGGGCATTTTTGTCATTTATTATTTAATATTCAACACTTAAGCAATATTCAAGTAAACTGCCACAATGACACTGACAACAGTGACAACCTATCATTAAAATTCATATATTTCTGGTCAGGCTTTATAATAGTACTGATGCCACCAGTGTATTTAGTATTTTTCATTTGTAGTATACTACATAGATGCAATGAAAATAAAATACTATGTAACTAGGTACATACTTAAATAACAATTAATTTGATAATGAGGTTAAGAAACCAGTACACCATTACGGACTGAGTCGACTCAGTCGACCGTCCAGTGGCGCCATCATCATGTATCACTATATTAATAATATTATCCTACTGATTCCCTATCTTTTGGTCCACAGAACTATTTTGGTCTTTGTCACATAGTTTTATTTTGCTTTATCAACCAAACGGCTAAATGGTGGCCACATTTTTCCGTTTAGGTGATAAAGTCAAAAGTAAGTAATATAATGTAAAACAATATCACATAGATCTGAAATTGGGGAAATAAGCAGGACATCAATATTAATATAAATAATATACTGAATTATACAGAAATTAATTGGTTTATTAGAAAACTCAATTCCCTAATGAGGGCGCCACTGGACGTGGACGGTCGACTCATTCTTAAGCTTAAGGGGTGACTCACTATGGAGAACAAAAAAACTATTAAACAACTTTATTTATAACTATGTTCAATATTTTCGCAATTCTAGAGAATTAGAATTCCCAACCAAGACAGAGCGCCGGCCACCGCGTAGGCATGGCACGGGAAACCTTGTCATACTCAGGACGCGTTTGCACGTGCCGTTCTCAGTGGTCCATAAGCACGTCGTGTTACCATTTCAGGCGGAGTGGACAAAGAGTCGTGGTGCCTGAACAGCGACGGCACGGTGCGCCACGGGAACGAGGAGCTGTACCACCTGTCGCCGGCGCCGCGGGACTCGCCCACGGCCGAGCTGCTGGTGGCCACGGACGTGCCCCCACCCGCACCCGCGCCCGAACCCCGCGACGACGCCAACCCCTTCGCCGTCATGCCGGTCGAGGGCGACACCATCGGACTCGCCTACGACCATGTTGAGCTCAATTTCTTCGTTAATGGAAAAAACATGGAGATACCTGTTAGGAATATCAGGGGGACGATTTATCCCGCTCTATATGGTGAGTAGAGTAAGCTTCAAGATGATTTATAGTTTTCTGTGTTAGTGTGCATATGGTGTAGATATATATATTTATATATTATACGAATTTTTTTTCAACCTGAGAAATGCGAAATATGTTTCATGTCAAGGGGATCGCGTCGCGGCATGAAAAAATATGAAAAATACTGATAAAATAAAATAAAAATAAAATAAAATACGATCTGTTCTATGACAATCTATAAAAAGTAAAATTTATTTTTTATACTATAAGAGCTCAACCACAAACTGCAAAGAACATACTACCAAAGAGAATGTATAGGGTAGAGGGATACTGTCATAGTAAATTTGGTAGTCACAGTCAATTTACTACCATCTATTGACACACGATTTAAACTAAAAATAAAATGTCAAAAATTTTATATATACGATGATTTTTAATCGGTGATCAGGAACATTTTTTTTAATACAGTTTCTTAAAAAGTGCTACTTTTCGTGGCTGTTTAGCGTGCGGAAAGTTGGTTTTCGCGAACTAGTGCTTTTTACTTTCCATTTTTTTTTAATTTTTACTTGTTCCAATTCATGACTACTTATTGACGAGTGTTAATATTAGTTTCCTTTAAACGTCGTAATCAACATAAAAAACCTACTATTCATGTAAGAATACGAAAAATATGCATATTTCATATTTTATTACTTTGTACCTCTTCATCATTATAAGTATTATAACACGTTTATTTTTTAATGTTGAAAAACCGTTCTTAATAAGTTGTCTGAATGGAACGGAACGCCTGTCAAAGAAGAGGCGTATTTTTTACTGCAAGAATGTTTTAAGTTTCCAAAGGCAACATTCGATATTGTTTTTATAAATATACGATACACAAATAATCGTAAATAACGATATTTAGGTAATAATAGTACAATGTTTTAATATTTACAATTGTTTCTGTCTTATAGAACATGCATTTGAAAAAAAAAACTTTCATTGAAGTGGGTTCAATAATAATAACAAAATCTATTCTAGTCGAATAAAAGCTAGAAAAACACCTCTTCATAATGTCAATGACAATGATGTCACAGAATTAATGATATAAAAGTTTCGAATTCCATTCCTTACTTGTTGCTTTTCTTATTTTTTCGCAACTGTATTAAAAAAACGTCGTTCGATACACGTGCGGAAATGTCATTCTTCACTCGTCCCGAGTCTTGCCCCTCGCCTACGGCTCGTGGCAAGATATCTCGGTTCTCGTGGAGTAATGACATACTTTCCGCACTAGCATCGAAATGTACTATTTCTAACTCAGTAATTGACGTAGATCACGTTGAAGTCGTAATTACATGGAAACAAACTAGTTTTTTTTAAATCATAATTTTAATTTTGAGATCAATTTTATCCTAAAATTCTTGTCACTCTACTAATCGGTATTTGTGAGTTATAGCCTCTTTACAAACTTAACGGCAATTGATAATTTATGAGTAAGTAATAACTTGTCATTGTCATATGCATAAACAAAGTCATAGAAGTCGTAGATATTGTATGAGAAAAGTAAATTAATCTGTTACAAAAACCATGCCTGCACCACATCTGTACTCAAATATCGAGCGTTACGGTATTATACGTTTATCAATACAAACGAACAGCTCAAGACGAACCCAAGAATTATTTCATGAAATTCATCCAAACATACCCATTCTCACACACAATTTGATAAACCGCATGCACCAAAACCTACGTGACTTCGGACAGTTCACAGTTCCAAAACACGCACAAGCACCCGGCCCCGGCCGACCTCAACGTCATCCTGACGATCTGGATCGACGAATGTTAAGATTCTTTGCTCGGGATCCTCGAAGGAGCACTAGGCAAGCAGCGAGAAGATTTCGTGTAAGTCAATCCTTCGTGTGGCGGCTTCTTAACTCGTCAGATTTACATCCCTTTCATTTTCGGCCAGTGCAAGATATTTTACCAGCAGATTTTGAAGGAAGGGTTGCTTTCTGTCGGTGGTTCCAGAGAAATCTCGAAACCAATATCTTGTGGTCGGATGTATCGACCTTTATGCGTGTTGGTCAATGTAATGTCCACAATGAGCACTTTTGGGCTGCAGAAAATCCACGTCTCACCAGAAGAAACGCTTTCCAAGTGCATTTCTCGGTAAAGGTGTGGGCAGGGATAATTAATTTAACATTAATTGGACCCCTTTTCATCGAAGGTAGGTTAAATGGAGGGAACTACCTGAATCTTCTACGGCATATGGTGACAGACTTATTGGAAGAAGTGCCACTGCAGAGTTTACACAATCTACATTTCCAGCATGATGGTGCCCCTGCACATTTCGAACGTAGAGTTCGCGAGTACTTAAACGCAGAATTCCCTGGGCGGTGGATCGGCCGCGGCGGCCCCATCCCATGGCCTCCACGCAGTCCAGATCTCACTCCACTGGATTTTTATCTTTGGAGCGACGTGAAACGAATTGTTTATGCACAAGAGACCAATACGGTACAAGAACTCCGTTGCAATGCATTTGATGAAATTAGGGCAAGCAATGCCCTTAACAGAATAAAAAAAACCGGCCAAGTGCGAGTCGGACTCGCGCACGTAAGGGTTCCGTACCATTACGGAAAAAAACAGTAAAAAAATCACGTTTGTTGTATGGGAGCCCCATTTAAATATTTATATTATTCTGTTTTTAGTATTTGTTGTTATAGCGGCAACAGAAATACATCATCTGTGAAAATTTCAACTGTCTAGCTATCACGGTTCATGAGATACAGCCTGGTGACAGACAGACGGACAGCGGAGTCTTAGTAATAGGGTCCCGATTTTACCCTTTGGGTACGGAACCCTAAAAACAATCATAGGCGTCGAGCGGAGCTGTGTCAAAAGCAAAACGGTGCTCACTCTGAACACTTGTTAAATTATGTTTAAAAATTAGTTTTTTTACGTTTTAGGTTAAGTATGCGGTTGCTTTTGTTGTTTTATTTTATTTATTAAATTGTACAGTTGAAAAACAAGTCGTTTTACTTATTTGTTAGACTTGTTAGCTTGCTAATAAAAGTTGAATGCACTTTATATTAATCACATATCAATTATTTTGATGTTCAAGTCGTTACCACTGCAACATTAATAAGATTACGACTAGTCAGAAGTGTTTATTGACTTAAGATCCGTCAAAGTTCCCGCCATATCGATGGCACTTGATGTATCGTAGTTACTTCATGTAGGATGACCATGTATCGAGTGGTTATTAGTTTCAATTATGTTTTAACTTTTAATTAATTAAACAGTGAGGTAATTGCGTGAGACCTAGTCTAATAAGTTTAATTTGGGCTAGATATTAATATGTTTCTACTCCTGATCACCGATTAAAAATCATCATTAAATGTATATATATGGATAAATGTTAATTTTTTTATTTGTCCTTATTATTTTTATATGATTTTGACCCATGTTCTTTCACTGATATGTGTTAAAAATTTTAACACATATCAGTGAAAGAACATGGGTATTTAACAATTTTAACTTAAAATTGTTAAATAACAAACGAAACCGTCAATGCCGTCTAGCCGAGAATAGGCCAAAGGATGGTATTGATGGTAGCGCCATCTGAGAATCATGCGAGAATCAAATTTTCTTGATTTCCGAAGCACGTTTTTTCCTTACTTTGTTCACCTTATACGGAGTTATATAGGTCTTTGATACTACCTTTACCTTTTATATACTCTATAATGTACATACATATACATATAGTATAATTACGAGTAAATGGTATTGGTTAGGTACATTCTAACAAAATCAACATTAAAATAATTAAATCGATGAAACGTGACGGAAGCGGGAACAGGTGGGAATAAAACCATTCCCACCAGCCACGTGAGATGGGAAAGAAAAAAGCAATGGAGCTCAAAGTATAAGATATAAGAATATCTGCTGCCGGTTCTTAATTATTGTCTGTCTTAATTACAGTTGACGATGGCGCGATATTGGACATTATACTGGACAACTTCCTGTACCCGCCTCCGACGGGCTACGAAAAAATCATGGTGGAGCAATCCCTACTCTAACAGAGGAAAGTGTGCATGTACACTCGAGTATGCGCGCCCGCGCCCTTTATACGTCACTATACGGCACGCTTACTGTACTGAAGTGTCTGTCGCTGTGCTGTGAAACGGCATCTTTACTTAACTTACAGCTCAACAGGAAAGGTACGCGCTATATAAAATTATCGTCATGTACTGCTACCACGTTTATATAAACAGTATTAAGCAAAGCAGGCTTAGAGCCTAAATAGTGTCTAGACAGAATATTTTAATACATTCATAGATTGTAAAAAGAAAATGAAACGTAATCGCAATTTTACCGCAATTGATTTCTCCTGAAGAGTCACAACCTATTTAAAAAAGCGCCGCTGTTTGATACACCTACTGACGAAGACATTATCTTACCCGTAAACATTGCTAAGTGACGTTGTAGACGTCACTTTTCTGATTTTTCGTACAAACGTTTCGAGTTGCCGTAATGGGCAACTCACGATGGGCAGATAAAATATATTTTAAGACAATTATTTTTAAACGTATACTCGTATACACTGACGGAGCTCTTGTTGAAAATATAATGCTTTTGGCAGTGAACTGCCCTGATCGGTATAAGGGTTCTCGTACGTGTCAGCGTGTCACATATTACTACGAGTAAAATACTACTTACAATTATCGCAAATAAAGCATCATGTTCGTTATTTACATTTACATTCCTGCCAATTCGTTCGGAAGAACCTCTGCATTTAACCATAATTGAGACAGTAGACTCGAAATTTGCTATCTCGAGGATTGCTAATGTCGCAATAAGATTTGCAAATATAAACTTTCTTTGTGTTTACTTAGACTTTCTTAAAATCCCAAAAGAAGTAAGTCATTGGACAGCGCTACATTTGACTTTGTTCTACTGATATACAATGTATATGGTAGAAGAGCTGGCAGTAAAATTTCGAACCAACTTGATATCGCGATGAGATGCACAATGGTTTCCCATAAAACTGATGCTAAGTCCGAATTTGATAGTCTGCCACGGCGGAACTTGCCGAAAGTACAAAAAAGATAGCCACTTCCGGTGCGAAAAAGGGGGGTCATTTAACCCATCTGATACTGAAATAATAGTTATGGCATCAGTTAGAAATTTACTGGTATACCTACCAGTATACCTACCGACTGAAGTTGGTTTCATGCTGGTATCAGATGGGTTTATTTAGGGGTCCCGGTGGTCACCTTTGAGAGCGTCTGCCAAGCACTTCCGGCAAGAAAAATACTGGCAGATTTCGCTTTTCTGGATACAGTCGGTAGGTATAAACCTTCACTTCAGGAATACAAATATATAAGTCTGCCAAGGCTTTTTTTGCCGAAGCACCTTGACATACGAGATTATGTAAGCAACATCCGTAGAACCCGTATTTTGGAATTGTACAGATTACAGACATTTTAATTATTGCAGGCTTATTAATTTATTACCTAATGCTTATATTTGTATATTTTTATGTCATTAATAACATATATTTCAAATTTATTAATATACACAATATAATTTGGGCAATTATTTATTACCTGCTTACGGCTTTGTACTTCTTTGTTTGCCTTATTAAGGTGCTAACATATTAGCTACCGATATCTTTACAGCTGATAGTACTCGGCTCCTGAAGTATATGTAAGTATCAAACATTATAGGTTTTATGATGTTATTTGGAGAAAATTGAAAACAAATGTACTACGTAAAAATACTCTGTTAATGAGATAATTAAATGAGACCTCGTTCATAGAGTAACTTATACTAGAGCGGTACTGTCATAGAAAATTTTGTAACCCCAGTCAATTCACTGCCATCTGTCGACACACTTTAAAACTAAAATTGAAGATTTGTAAAAATACGATACAATGTATTTAAATATAGATAAATGATTTTTTTATTTGCATTAATTATTTTGATGATTTTGACCCATGTTCTTTCACTGATATGCGTTAAAATTGTTAAATAACAAACGAAACCGTCAACGCCATCTATACGACTGTAGGCCAAAACTAGTAGCGCCCTCTGAACGAGAATCAAATTTTCTTGATTTTCGAGGCACGTTTTTTCCTTAGACTGTAGCCATCTATTACGGAGTTATATCTATCTTTGCCTCGTTGAACAGATTCTAAAACCTTTTTTACCTAAGAACACTTAACTGGCCACTTCACATTGATAAATCAAATGACACGTTGACAATGACATTTAAGACGAACAAACAGTTAAATATATGATGATTCATTTTTAGATAGAACTATAATTTATTTATTTTGTTCGGTAAATAAAAACAAAAAATATATATGAGAAATTTTCTTAATTTCTATTTAAAGTTAATTGTTTTAGTGTAAAGTACCATCTCGTAAAATATCTGTAGCGAATTTTTTAGCACCTTATATATAAATAATAAAATAATTTCAAATTACAATATCCTTTATTTACCAAAATGAACAAAATTGTTATTATTACATTCTTATTGTAAGCGAGTGTGAAAAGACAGGATTTTCAACGTCAAGGATGATTTTTACCAATAATCCAAATGTAAACATATTCACATAATTTTTGAGTCCCTTGTTAGTTTTTAATTGTGCACTTGTGAAATTAATTTTTAACCGCAAATTCAGGGAAAATCAAAGAAAACTACAAATTTTCTCGATATTTTTAAAACGGGGTCGACATACATAAGAAAGGGGGAAATAGAATTATTCAGTTTTAGTTGTCATAGACATCGAATTTGGTTATTATGATGTTGATAGAACCCAGTACCATCGGCTCTGCAGGCAGTAGGCCAGACCCGTCGTCAATAGATTAGTTATCTCAATTTGCAGTGTTATAAAACAACATCCTGAATGTTAAACTACGTAATTTTTGCGTCAACGTCATGAAATGTCCCGTAGGGGAAAAGGGGGCATGACGGAGTAATTAATGTTTCAAGTCCAATAAAACTAAAAATGCTATTCTTTTTAAGTTTTTGTTATTTTTATTTTTATCTTTGGTTATCAGTCTTTCATAATCAACACTTACTAGAAACTCTAGTTGGATAATTCAATTTAAAAAAAATATGGCCAAAAGTTCCTTCTCTTCATCTTGCCCCCTAGGTAGGGTATGATGAGGTACCCCTACGAGACAAGATGTAGTGATTAGAATGATTCATAGAAATAGTATCTATAGGGTCTAAACAAAACTTCACTTTTTGTCTATTGGAACTGTCGTCTGATAACTTCTTACGAATTGTTTTTATTTTCATTTCTTAAGCCGTCTGAGGGACAGAATTTTTTTTTGCAGTTAAAGTAGTACTCCATCTTCCCTTCTATAACAGCATCCACCGCTTTTTTCATGGCCTCCTCTAACCACTCTCCTCTATTTGACTTTCAAGAGAAGAAATAAACACATTTAAATACGCAATTCTTGATCACTTTAAAACTACGGCTGGCAAGATGAACCCAATCTTACCCCCATGTGCCTAATGAAATTCGAAACCAAACAAGTCCTTAGCTGTTGGCGTGATTGCTGGGCCATAGGAATAACTTAACACTATATTTGTGCTGGTTATATTAAGGCAACAAACACAAACCAAATAGAACACGAAAGTAACAAGGAATATGTCAAAAACAGTTTTTTGAAAATAAATAATTAACGACACCATTTGTCTAGCCGATAACTGTGCGAACTGATTGCCATGATGGCGACGCATCGTCATGCACTAACGGGATTCTGGTTGGTCAGTCGTGTCGCCAAATAAAGCCGCTACCCCGTCTTACTCGCCACACCGTCTTACTTGCCACCCCGTCTTGCCCCTCTCTCCCCTACATGAGATAGTGATTAGATATACTAAAGAGGTGAAAAAATACGGCTCAAGCGTGAATGAAACCACCAAAAATCATTTTATGTCGCATTACAGGCCTGATTTAGCTATGAATACTAATACCCCCTTATTCATAAAACTTTACGAGCCTGAATTAATTAAATTATGTTTTATCCTTTTCTTACAAATACATAAGTCAAAATGACAGACAAAGACAAATGATTCATATAGCTAATTCAGTATGAAGTATTGCGAAGAGCATGCCAAAAGAGTATCAATCACATTAATCATATTATTTTATTTATTTTTACTTAATTTATTATAAATATATGTTATTAATAACATAATAATATACAAATATAAGCATCATCATCATTGGCCACAGCATCTTTACAGATGATAGTTGCAGCGACTAGAGGTATTTGAGGAGATGTCTACAGTCTACATCGACTGCGGTGACTTTATAGACCAATGGCCGATCGGCACTTCTTGCCGCACCGATCACAGATGTGTCTTGACTCCTGGGGTGGTCCAGCAGCTCTGCGAATTCGTTTCTGGTTAAGGTGATCCAACCAGAGCTCGTCGTGCTGTGCCATGCCTTCCCGCAGGTTACGACGCCACTCGGGTCTCATCTCCGCGCGTTCCTCCCAACGGTTAGTTGGAATGCTGAAGCCATTCATGTCGCGCTTACATAAGCGGAGAACGGGGCGACCAACCGGTCTCTTAGCTTCGGCAATCTGTCCGAGCATGACTTCACGTGGCAATCTGTCAGGGTCCATTCTATGAACGTGTCCCAGCCAGCGGAGTCTTCCCTGTTTCAGCATAGCCGTTATGCTGTTGCAATTGGTTTTAGAAAGAACAGCTTCGTTTGTTACTCGATCCCTCCAAGTTACTCCTAATATGGTTCGGAGACAACGCATGTGAAATGCGTTTAGGCGACGCTCTTGCTTGGAGTAGGTGGTCCACGTTTCTGAAGCGTACAGCAGGATGCTAAGGACACAGGCTTGATAAACGTGAACCTTAGTGGACATGGTGAGTCGGTTGTTAGTCCAAACTCGTTTAGAGAGTTTGCCGAAAGTTGTTGCAGCCCTTCCAATGCGAGTATCTATCTCCTTGTTGTTGCAGAGATTTTATATATACAAATATAAGCATAGAGTAATAGATTAATAAGCCTGCAGTATTTAAAATGTCCGTGATATGTACAATTAAGAGAGGTATGGGCACTGTGAATGACATCTCGCTTTGTGTGGTAGGGCACAGGACAGCGGATGTCATTTCAAATCTAGAACAGAGCCCAACTGGGGAAGTACCTCCACCTTACAGAAAACCGCAGTCAAATAACACTAGACCCTACTCATAGTGTTGTGTTCCTGCCGGTAAGTAAGGTTGCCAGAGCTCAACGAGGGAGAGGAGTGTTAGGGTCGGCAACGCGCGTGTAAATCTCCGGTGTTGCAGGCGTCCATAGGCTACGGTAACTGCTTACCATTAGGCGGGCCGTATGCTTGATTGCCACCGACGTGGTATTAAAAAAAAAAACAAAACAAAATACGGGTACCACGGTGGTTGCTTACATAAACCCGTATGTCAAGGTGTTTCGGCAGAAAAAGCCTTGGCAGACTTATATATTCCTGAAGTGAAGGTTCATACCTACCGACTGAAATTGGTTTCATGCTGGTATCAGATGGGTTTATTTAGGGGTCACCTTTGAGAGCGTCTGCCAAGCACTTCCGGCAAGAAAGATACTGGCAGATTTCGCTTTTCTGTATCTACTAACTATTATTTCAGTATCAGATGGGTTAAATGACCCCCCCTTTTTCGCACCGGAAGTGGCTACTTTTTTGTACTTTCGGCAAGTTCCGCCGTGGCAGACTATCAAATTCGGACTTAGAATCACTTTTATGGGAAACCATTGTGCATCTCATCGCGGTATCAAGTTGGTTCGCAATTTTACTGCCGGCTCTCCAACCAATACAATATATACTCATGGACAAATTCGAGGAACGCAAAAAAAACAGAAAAAAAAGATTTAATTACTGGATTACAGCTAAAGTAATTTCAAAATTAGTAATTTAACTTTTTTTGCGTTGCCCGAAATTTGTCCATGAGTGTATATGTAATAACACTAATAACTCTTTATTGCACACTTCAAATAACAAAAGCTGATATAAACAACTTAATATTGTAACAATACTTGCGCTAGACGAATAGAATAGTATTAATAGTAGTAATTGTAATTCGTATTATTTCATATCCAGAGACCGAAATTAATGTGGCATTTTTGAACTGTCATAGAGAGTTCTCATTTATCGACTTTACCGAACGGCCCCCTGCAAAGATAAGATGGCATATGCTAGAGAAGAATGAATGTGCTATAAAGTTTAAAGAACGTGTGATAGATAAAATGATAGAAATGAATGGAATGGAAGGATTGAATGCAAACGAATGTTGGAACGAGATGGCAAATTATATACGAAGAGTAGCAAAAGATGTCTTGGGAGAGTCGAAAGGGAAAGGTGTGATAGATAAGGAAACGTGGTGGTGGAATGAGGAGGTACAGGGAATATTAAAGAAAAAGAAGCAGGCATTTAAAGAATGGCAAAGTGTTGAAACTGGGCAGGAAGTTGAGAAGGAAATAAAGAGGACAGAGTATATAGAATGTAAGAAGAAAGCAAAGCGTGCAGTTGCTATAGCCAGAACCGCAGCACAGGACAATTTGTACAAGTCTTTAAATAGCCCTAAAGGCGAAAAGCAGCTGCACCGCCTAGCGAAAGCGAGAGAAAGAAGTTCTCGGGATATGGCTCATATAAAATGTGTGAAAGATGATGCAGGTAAGGTGATTACGAAAGATGAAGCGATAAAAGAACGTTGGAAAGTCTACTTCGAAAGGTTGATGAATGAAGAAAATGAATGGGGCAGGGTGCTAGAGCACAGGCTGATAAATATGGGTGCAGTGAAAAAAATATGTATGGATGAAGTAAGAACGGCTGTGAGAAGTATGAAAAATGGAAAATCTGTAGGACCAGATGATATACCAGGAGAGGTATGGAAGTTATTGCGTGAGGATGGATGTATGTGGCTGACTTTATTCTTCAATAAGTTGTTGCATGAAGAAACAATCCCCGACGAATGGTGTGACAGTTTGCTGGTGCCCATTTTTAAAAACAAAGGGGATGTACAGGAATGCAACAACTATAGAGGAATAAAGCTGTTCACATAGCATGAAAATATGGGAAAAAGTGATAGAGAGACGCCTGAGAGATGAGAGTGATATAACACAAAACCAGTTCGGGTTTATGCCGGGGAGAGGTACAACAGACGCCATTTTTGCACTTCGCCAAATGTGCGAATGTACAACCGATGTTGTACACGCGTCCGGTCAGCCGCTGGCACCACCGACAGGTTCAACATTTAAATTTCATCGAACTGAAAATACTATAGGTAGGACCTTGGGTCCTAGGAGGATAAAATGAAACAAACTTTTTACGAATCAAAGATACGGTTTATATGTATAGATACGTGGCTTCGTGTCTTTTCAATCAATTTTTTTATATAAATATGCTTGAATCGCTAATGTTATATTCTGTTCTGCGTTATTTTGGATATGAGTATTGGCTACGGGAAATGTATCATTGTAAAACGAAATACACCGATAATGAAGTATTACCTCGAGTTTACCTAGTTCGGGACTAGAATCGAGTCAGGGACGTGTTACCAACGCCAACTGGGTGGCTAAAGAGCCATCGCAGATATCTTAAGATCTAAATGTCTCTGGACTCTGCTTATTGCATTGTCTCGGAAATATGTCGAGTTTTAAATACAGATTTCGTTAGAACATAAACAATATGATCTGAAATCATAGACAATAATCAGAGCCCCCCATATATGCAATAACCGGAGCTCATAGACATGTGCCCGAAGGAAGAGGGTGGTGATGGTGGCTAGCCTGGCTAGGTATCCGCCAATCAGCTGAATTGCTTTTAAGAAGTCTTATCTCCATAGTCTGATAACTTGTGACTATAGGGTATTTGACAACATTCAAAATATATAACGGATTGCTGTCATCCTGAAAGATAATAAACTAATAAAGTATATTTCACTATATTTAAATGTAAATTATGTTTATTTTTTGGAAAATAAACGATAGAAAATTTAATATTTTTTGAAATTTCATCAGGGACGTGAACGCTCTGTGATTGGTCAACGCTCGGATGACGTCACACGCGGGTAAACATTCTTGATTGCCTTGAGTGTTTAACTGTTTTATTTGTATTTAGTTAATTTTAGTTATTATTCCACAGTTTTCTGATATATTCCGATTTATCCGTATATCTAGTAGCACAATATTCATAAGAATCTTAAAATGGAGGCGAAATATGTGAAAGCTGATAGCGGCAACCTACCAGACATAGACGCATTAATGGTTGCACTTTTCTTTAAAGATAATCCGTATTACTATGCTGCGGAACTTAGAAATGTAAAAACAGCTGTGTGAGTATACGTAGAAATTGTTTATTTACGAACATTTCGATTTCGATGATACGAATACGACGACGATATATATATATAGAATACGATGACGAGAATAGTATCTCCATACTGCACTTTAGTTTGAAAGAAAAAGTATGCTACTAACTACCTACTAATGCTGAAAAAGCTATGTTATGAGGTTATGTAGTAATACATTAAATACCTAGATCTTGTTTCGTTAAATACAACAAAATCCGCTGCTTTAATTACCATGTTTATTTACAGTTAAATATTACTTACATCGAAGTGGTCTTCACACATAAAAACATTTATATGCGCTAAAATGGCCTTTGGGTTTCTTCGCGCTAGTTTTAAACACATTTTTCTTTTTTTGGGATTCGTTGGAATGGAAACAAACGATTTGTCTGGATTTTTTATAGTCGTACTTGAACATTGCGGCTCTATACACCATTTATATACCATTTTAAAGTGAAATAATGAATTGAATGCACATAAACCATAAGATTAACTAAGGTCATTGACTGAGTTTACTTGCGCGTGACGTTACACGTGTCACGTGATTAGCCCCTTTGCAAAAACAGCGTTTAAGGCGCGTTTAAAATAAATAAACTTTAACATTGTTTTTTTATATTTAAGGTGGTTCGACTAGGTTACCCAAAGCTTAAACCCCGCTAGATTCGCAAATTTTCAGGTTTTATTTTTTTGTGGAATAGTGTTTGTATATGTATACTTAAAAGTATGTTTAGCGCACTCTTTACATAAATATTGAACTATTATAATAAACATTGAATACTTCATTGTGCAAAAACCACCTTTAATGTCGACAGAGTGTTTCTGTCATGCTATTTCATACTATTACTTACACATGCAAACAGTGTTTCCGTGATGCTTGTAGTAGACAATTTCATGCAGTGTAAGTATGCTGCAATGGCGTTGCGGTATGTTCGTGGAAATACGTGCAAGAGGATTCGGGTTCGAGACGGGTACGACAGGGGTACTTTTTTTGTCCTTTTTGTGTTATCTTTCTTATACCTTCTTCGAATTCTTGTCCGATTCCGATATAACCGAAATATATTTCAGTGATATCGGAAACGGCTCTAACGATTTCGATGAAATTTGCTGTAAGGGGTTCGATCTAGCTAGGTCTTATCTCTGGGAAAACGAGCATTTTTGAGTTTTTACTTATGTTTTCCGAGCAAAGCTCGGTCTCCCAGATATTCAGTATTGTTAATAAATTAGTTTATTAACGTCTTATTAAAATATGTGACGTTTTGAACTAAAAGGATTGTCGGTTGTCGATTAGGTTGAAAGTAAAGGGCCATAATTATGTACTGTAAAATGTTGTACAATACACATGCGAAAAGGTAATTCGCAACGCGTGTCGATTAAAACACTTCCTTCGGTCGTATTTTAATTTATCGCCACTCGTTGCCAATTTCCTACTTTTCGCACTTGTATCGTAATGACTAATAACAAAGTAGTAAATGTAAAATAAAATTAAAACTTTTTATATTTTTATTTTTTTTGGATTCAAGTACAGTGAGTAACAACATTGCATGGCGGATATTTATCATGTTTATTTATATTATTTATTTCTTGATATTTTGGCCGGTTTTGCAAGACCGGTCGTTGTGGAGATCCCTGGGGAGGCCTATGTCCAGCAGTGGATGTCTTGTTGGTGTAGATGGATTCACACAACAAATGAAATAACATTTTTTTCATAATTGTTATCCGTAGTTGTCCCTGTACCTGAAAGAAAAATAATATCATGATAGCACAAAATCTCTAATGTTATAGGAAGAAAGATGATGCAACAATATAGATTCTAATAAAGTTATAATTTACTTACCTAGTAATAATTGTGTTTTTCATTCATAGACAAAATTCCATAATTTTCAACCCCAGGAAATGTTTTATTTTACTTTATTGGAGTAAGGATGTCCTGCTTTTTTCTGGCTAATGAAGGAAAACATTTTATTTTCAAGAATGCCTCTTCATTTTGCACAATACCTAAAAAAACCTAGAGTTAGTGACACATTGACTATTCGGCAACCAAAACAGTAATAATTACATTATATAGGTATTGTTCACTGCTTATTATCCTACCATTACGGAAGAAGTAAGAATTATTTTCTAAAAAGATCGGCACGAGAAAATTACAATGTACAATGAAGGAGTGAAACTGTACCTTACGAAACTTCACCATCATGAATTCCGCTTCAATTGAGTCTGAATTTTCCTGGATTTTCGCGGACCAGAACACCGATGATTTTTGTAACTTGATTTAGGCGTTGCTATCATTTTCAATTTATACAAACAAATTGATGTCACAATAAACATGACCCTATGTGTCAGTGTCAACACTGTCAACAAAAAATGCACTAAACATGACGGCACTGCAAATCCTGCCAGGTCGGCCAGGCAACGTCGCCAACGTCATAGTGGCAACGCCGCACGCAACGTACTTGTACACGACATTTGTGACACACACATACGTAAAATTGATGACAAAATTACGTTGATTTATGTATAATTTCTGTATGAACCAAAGTTTTTCTATTAATTTAGCGCAAACGAATATTCGAAAGTAGATAAATGAGCAAATATTTGTGTAGTAATAGTGTGTAGTGCCTTAATTAAAGCCGATTGAATTTTGTATGAAAATCCAACCACCTTAATACAGGAAATTTCACGGAAATATCAATGTAGTGTAATTATTAAGTCATAAACAATAAATTAAAACCATTTTAAAAAATTAGTCAAATAGCCTATTAGAAGCGTTCAATGAATACCGTTCATTCAACATTCTTTCCATTCGCCTATCTCTAAATTGCATAAACCTATAATATTGCTACACTCTTCTCCATATGATTATTGGTTAACCCTTCAAATTATTAAACAAAATCTATTTTTGTATGAATGTAGTATATTAATGAAAATTTAATGTATTTAATCATAATCGCTTATTATAGTTACATTATGATATCTACTTGTCATGATATGAAATGCTGAATTATTAATTATGTGAATGTATCAATATGAATTGACTAGTATAGATAAGCGTATACTAGCGGTACGAGGTACGAGGGACAAAACGACGACTGGCTATGATAATTGGAGGGATATTGAAATCATTATTCGTGTGCTTTAAACTTAGCTTAACATTTGTATGTAATGAACTGATGAAATAAGTAGAAATTTTGAAATTAATTTGATGAGATTGTAATATGTGAAAGTTGCTGTCATATAGGCAATAGGGATGTTGACATGAATCGCGAATATATAAAATGTTATGTTTTTACCATAGCAGGGCATATTAGAATGCTGAAAATCATATTTTGTAAGTGTAAATATGCGTAATAAATTAATTAAAAATAATTTAAAAGTATTTAAAATAATACCCAGCATCTCGTGACTGCAAACGCAAATCGGAGCGCGTGACGTCACGGTGTGATAAACACGCACAGACAAGTTGTCAAACCTGGGGGTGAGGACCACCAGGTCAGTGCCAGGGATGTTGCGAATATTCGCATCCGCATCCGCAACCGCGGAACTTTCACATTATTTTCAACATCCGCATCCGCATGAAATCGATGCGGAGCTTAATACGGATGCGGATGTGGAACAGGTAGGTACAGGAACGTCTTAGCGGCGGAGTAAGTGCTAGGTAATTTCGTCATTAGCCAATAGGAATCTCATTTCGTTTTTGTGATTCGTCGACTTTAGTATAGTAATGCGATTGTGGGGCACCTTTTCTTGTTCAAATACTAAAAGATTCGTTTTAACTAAAATTACTAGTGTAATATTTGAGGTTTTTTATGTGCCTAATCACGACATCCGCGTCCGCGGATGTGAGCCTTTAAAATTCCGCATCCGCGTCCGCGGATGTCAAAAAATCGGCATCTGCAACATCCCTGGTCAGTGCCAGAGGTGGCACTGACAGCAGTTTGGTTATCACATCGTTACGTCATCAAGATCACGTGACAGCTTAGAGCGTTTGTGCGCGAAATTTTAACACTAAACTATTTAGTCGATTTTTTATTAAAAATTAATAGGGAATAATTACGCGATACTATGCGCAGGTGGCGCCACTGCCACAATCTGAGGGTCTATCGCGAACAAGAAAATCGAAATTTCCTTATCTAACATCTCTGTCACTTGCATATTCGAGCGATAAAGAGGCAGATAGCGAAATTTCTAGTCTAACCCGTTCGTATAAAAATACCGCAAATCGATGTACAGGTTAGCCGTTTGGCACACACATACTAGAGGCCAAAACAAAATTTTTGACCCGCAGTTCCTAGGGGGGGCCCGCAGCGAAATTTTTTAGGAACTGCGGGTCAAAAATTTTGTTTTGGCTTCTAGTATGTGTGTGCCAAACGGCTAACCTGTACATCGATTTGCGGTATTCCTTTGAAATTGGGGTCGAGCGGCTCGCTATTCGGATTCGTGTTCCCCGGTAGGTCCTCTGTAAACAAACCGCCTTGATGCATAAATGTCATGTATTTTATTATCTCTGAAAACTTGTCAAAGACCAAAACCTGTTAAAGGCACAGTATGTACCTATAAGTTACTCTATGGTTTACTAAAAAGGCTAGTGCTGCACTCTGGTGGCAGAACATTGCAGTAATATAGGGGATATTTTGATTCGTTATTGTATTGTTACGTATTGGATTCGTTAGAAATTCAGATAATTTATGTTATACTCGTTCAGTTTGTTACCACTTTAAAGGGGCCCACTGACTATCAGACCGCCGGACGATATCGGCCTGCCAGTAAGAACAAAAATTTTACAGTTCCGAACAACTGACAGGCCGATATCATCCGGCGGACTGATAGTCAGTGGGCCCCTTTACATAACTGTATGCATATTTCGTACCGCAATACCTACTAACATTGTCGAAAAGACCAACTGTGGTACAGTCAGCAAAACTATTAGCTTAGCACCCCTGCATACAAATATGTACCTTTGTTTTAAGCTTTGCTGACTGTATATGGATAAAATACCTACTTACCTATTATATTGTTATGTATAAGAATACGAGTAGTTATGAATTAGAAAGAACTTCGTTGTTCTCATATACTTATATAGTTAGTCAAACCAAATTGTCAGTAAATAAGAAAAGAAAAAACTATACTCATCCTTTTCTTTTGGGTGCTAGTACTAGTATAAGACAAAGATAGAATGATTCTCTCTATGTTTGAAATGCGACAGTCCCTTGACAAACTATAGACACATGTTTATTAAATATAATTGTTTTTATTTAAGATAATTGGGCCCATACTGGGTGTACTGGACACTGGACTGTAGTTGAAAGGATTCAAGAAAGTTGCTAAAAAGTAGTGTCGTTTGTCTTAATTACAAAAAAAAAACCTAGTAACAAAATGATTAAGTTAGCTTATGGTATTTTGAAGCTGCGTTATTACTAAACGAATATTTTACCGGCCTGTCCAGTAGGTTGTAAGTGCTCAATAAAATGAAATCAACTTGTTACTACTGTATTATAGTAATAAATACAGGTAAGCATGTTCAGACGCTGGTGCGAGGCTGTTTAAAGCGATGTAGGTACTAGCGATGTAGTAGGTATTGTGTCGAAATCAATTTAAAATTACTGACAGCAAATAATCACCATTATCATTTTATAATAGTCAATTTAAAATTACTGACAGCAAATAATCACCATTATCATTTTGTAATAATTATTTTTAGCTTCAATGAGGTGTCGCGGCTAACAAATTGTCGTATCCGAAAGCAAATAATTGTATGCATTATTGTAAGTAATGAATTTATGAAGAAAACATAACAAAAAAATAAATGTATTATGTACTATCATTACTATGCTTTTGATTTACAAGACTTACAAGATTGATACATATTTTTATTTACAGTAGGTAGGTGTAGGTACTTAATGTGTCTTACAAGATTGATACATATTTTTATTTACAGTAGGTAGGTGTAGGTACTTAATGTGTGGTTGAGTTGTGACTCCGGCCCGTTAAGCCTGCTCGTCTAAAAAAGTACTAAATTTGTTTTTATGTCAATGTCGCAAAAAAATGGTTTACTTTATTGCGTGCGTTAAGACGATACTCGCTCATTTGGCCTTGATCGTCTGGGCAAATGTACCCGCTTCACCCCGCACTCCGCTCACTGCGATCGTACGTGAATTTCGACTCGCGGCACAGCAACGAGGTTCAAAGAATATAATAAGACAGGCCAGAGGCGCGCGGATGGCGCTATACTCGTATTTGTGTATCTTTTGACTGCAAAGACTGCTTTGCAGCTATTTTGTCGTTTGAGTATGAGTAGATCATGCATTTAGAGGAGGTCGAAAATTATAAGAAAAATATATTAATTTCTCGATTAATAGTGCCTTTATAGTTTCTTATCTCTTTAATAAATATAAACAATGCCATTAATAGTAAACTAAGTACTACATTTTTAGAATCGTTACCTTACTATATTACTATTTAACTGTTATTTTTCGAGTAGTTGGTTGATAAATAAAATAGGTAATCAATTTCAAACTATTAGTTACAGTCGGAACTATTTTTTTCCTGTGACTTGCAGTTTTCGTACAAGTGAGTGACTCAGTGACAAAAGTAAGCAACTTTGACGTGCAATAATTCTTATACTACAAGTTCAAATGGAATGTTCTTGGGGATATATCTAAGCCATATTATGCCATATGTGTCACTAAATTCAGGGTTTTAGCTTTAGCCAACACAAAATTGCAGGACGTTGAAAATGGCCTGAGTGGCTTTGAGAAAAGCATGGTACGGCCGTGCCTCTTTGTTTTAGCTCGACAGATTATCGCTCCGTCTATAACGAGCTAAATAGGCCGTTTTGCTAGTTCTTAATCGATTAAAATTATTTTTAAACAACAAAAACAAAATGTTTTAACAGGTACAATACAAATACAAATAGTTTATTTTGGTTTAAAATTATGATACATACACTTTACATAAAAGGCTGGAGTCTCCCATTAAGTATAACAATACTTGTGACGGGAGAGCCCGCTCTTCCATTAGGAAATAGGGTACTTAAAAATAAAATAAAAAATATTTTTATTCGGTAGCTTAAAAACACAAATTACAATATCTGCGCTGGTGCCTCTTTTTAAGTGAGAAGACACTTGTGCTAAGAGAGCACCACTTAACGTAATAACGTAAGTATCATATAAGCTAACAACCATTTCTATAAGGTATATTAGGCAAAAAAATATAAACATGTTGAAAACAGGGTGTAAAATATTCAAGTTTGGTTTACTATCAGTGCAATATAGTAAAAATATTGAAATTCTAGATACACACGCGTTGCAAGCAAACAGAAAAATCCATATTTCAAAGATATCAAAAATATATATATTATAAAAAGTTATTGACATGGCTCACGGTATGGGTCACCGTGGCCTGGCGCTAGATGTAAAAACTACAAATGTTTCCGTAGCAGGCTAAAATAAACTTTATTGGCTGGTTTTAAAGCTTATTTCATGTTGAAGCTGTTTGATATTGTATCATTTTACAACCGATTACTGTTTGGATGATAGTAAGCAACATTTTGTAGGGACCAAATCGTAGTATTATAATATTTTGTTTTGTATGAGAGGTAAGGCAATGAGGATTTTCTCCCACTGTACTTTTATGACATAATATTTGGTGATCGTTGTATTGTATCTTACTACTAACAATCGTGTTAAGATTCTTTTTTTTCGTTATAATATAAAACAAGGCGGTTAAAACAGTCACCACTAACTAATAGGTATTGTCGCACTTAAACTATCGTGAGACATATTTCAAAATATTTATCAGTACGGTTTTTACTCACTATTATTTTTAGTCGCTTTTGGCGACATGTTCACGTGCTCAGCGGTGGCAGAGCACGCGAACGATATAGGCGCGTCCCATTTCATTCGTTTCGATAAAGCGAGATTACTGGTACGGGAGAAATGATTTGTGCCGCGTAAGATTCGCGAGGCGATTGAAATTGCACGACGCCCTAATTTCAATCGGGACGGAGGCTGGATGTTGCCACCTGCATGGAAGCCTATAATACCTTGGGTCAAGCGGCAAGTGTGTTGTGACGATCGCGGGGACATAGTGAGCGCAGTGTGCTTGACTTCGTTCGATACAGCCGCCCTACCAGACCTTCACTTGACGACTCCATCTGCGGACTGCCCCGCGCCCCCCGCCCCCGCCCCATCAGCGCGTGCGCAACGAGCGACGAGGCGGGCGGCGCGGGCAGTGCACTGCACGACGTACAACCGCCGCGGACACTCGTGCCTGAGGATGGATTCCCAAAGAATCCGAAACATGTCGCCAAAAGCAACTAAAAATAATAGTGAGTAAAAACCGTACTGATAAATATTTTAATAGGTATTGTATTATCGTAATAGTGTGTGACAAATATTTACAAGTTTTTTAAAACATCTTCGTGGTTTCTACGACAGATTAGAAAGTAAGTACTATAATACATTTTAAGTGCTCTATTGTTACTAATATTAATATAATGGCGTTTACCAAAACAATAGTTATTTGTTATACAAGGGTGCAAAGTTGTATTTTACCCGCGAGTGTTTCAACACACGAGAAGTAAAATACATTTGCGCCCGTGTGTAACACAAAACTTTTCACGTCACTATAGCGAGGAAAGTGCAACATCCACAGGCGTTAGATCACCGTCATCACTGGAATCACTCATTTCTTTACGATATTATAACATAAAACTCTGGAAGTTGTGTATGTTTACGCGAGTCGGTGAGAAAAGGTTTTAAGTAAAAAAATTGTTGACAATGTTGACATTTCTGATGTATGAAATGTCAACGATGCGTTTTGAAATTGCATCGACTCAACTTGTGCGTTCAGAATTATATTTAACATAATTATAAAAAAACAAACGTTTCTTATGGAATTTTAAGGTTCATGACTTAAAATCATTAAATAAAGCTAAATTTGGTATTTTTTATTAGATTCTCAAACCATTTATTTAAAGATAATTAATATCGAACGAACCATTATCATGAGCGTTTTACGTTTTGTTATCTGTCAAGCTACTTAAACACGCTCCATCCAAGGTCAAATTACTTTCCCCACTAGTGGATAAAACGCGTTTTTCCCCGCTTGTATTGAAGGATAAACGACAACTTTCCGAGCTAGTGAGGGGAAAAGATAATAACCGACCAGGTGTAAGCTTATCGGACACACTTGGACAGTAAACAACTAAACAATGAATGCATCCGAGCCGAGCGGCGGTATTATCCAGGGACCGGACAACCCTTTCCGCGATAAAACCCTTTCAATGGGCGACACTTAAACACGGCTAACACATTGAAAGACTTTCCCTTTTGAACTGCAAGCCCATTCATACCCCTACCTTTGACTAACCCTTACCGAAAAGCTAACCAAAAATAAGGCTAGCCCTTAATAAGGGTTACCCTTATCTTTAAGCGCTTTTTATAAAGGTTTCCCTTTGCGTGAAAGAGACAGGATTAGTATATATCTACGGTAGTGTATGAAAAGGAAAGAAAATACGTGCCTAGTCAAAGAACGCCGCCGTCGCCGCCGACGATCGCTCGTATTCGAAGTAATGTGTGCTTTATGAACAAGGTAGACGACTTAAATTAGCACGCTTATATGCTTAAAGTGAAACCCTTTATAAGGCTAACCCTTATAAGCAATATGCAAGGTGTTGGTGAGCGGAAGATAAGGGTTTTGTAAGGGTATTTGGGCTACCGATTACTCAAATGTGGTAGCTTTATATAAGGGTTTTTAAAACCAAAACAAAGGGTTTCGTCTGGCAAAGGGTATGGTGAGTTAAGCCTTATGCAATACCCTTATAAAACCCCGATAAGGGATAGCGGGCCGGTTCCTGGTATTATCTTTCATGTGGTATTTTTCACAAGAGTTCAAGAAGTGATTCACCCCATCCCCCCTATTACAGATGTATTTTGGAGTAACATGGAAAATATTATTAGTCACGATTTATTCGTTGGCGACTTCCTCCTGTGCTGTTTAGTGATTTCGTATTTTGTGACCTTGGCTTAACCCAAAAAACAACAACAACAAACACAGCACGTTTTAAACGTGAAACTTCTATGAAATTATTCATTTTTTCATTCATTTTCAGTTTATTCATTCATTAAAAGGTAGAAATACATTACTCTTGACTAGCTCAGGCCAAAAATTCATCATTTAATCCCATGTGGGTCAAAACATTTAGAGAAAGGTTCCTTCTCTGCATATAATTATAAATGTTTAATACAATGTATCCCACCTGCAAGGGTGCATTGTAAGAAGTTAACTTTAGATTCCCTTAACTTTGCATTGTCTTCAGGAAAGACCTGAACGAGGTAATCAAATTACTATATATATAAAATGTGTATGACTCTCACATTGCAACTCATCTACTCAGAGTATCAGTCCAAATGAAACAAAGCCATTTTGTTTATCAATCCAGATGAATAACACACGTTAATGATATAAATGTCCTAGATTCCCTAGACAACTTCAGGTTAACAACAGAGCCCTCGCAGGCTCGCACGTTTTAAGGAATGGAGACAAAGGTCATTTTCTGGCAAACTGATCCAATCCCTTAAGTTAATAAGTTGAAAGAATTTACATACATGTATCAATGGGTTGAAATCCAACAATATAAAAAACGGTCTGTTTGTTTCTAAATATCAAAAGCTAAAAATTACTCAAGAAGCAGTAATAACGCAATCTCGATGGTTATTACTGTACTAATGCTCATTAATTGGTGTCCGGTGAAATTCTTCCCATATTTATTGTTTTTGATAACAATATTTTAAAAACATTATTAGCTTTGTGAGAATGGTACAAATACATGCGCGAATCAGTAAGCTCACTCAGATAACTATTATTTAAATCATCCTAATATAGAGGGTTGATAAGATTTAAAGCTAGGTGCCTGCGCCATAGCCCAGGCGGCAGGTTGAATTGGTGCTCAAATCACGTTTGACACTTTAAGGCACTTCATTTGAAAGCTACATCACTCTTTCTTTCGTTTCTCTTCAAAAACATAAAAAGAAGAAGGGTGCTTAATGCCAAATGATTGAATGCCGATCATTTTACATGCGAAGGTCATTGACTTTACCTACCTAACCCGCCAGATAATAACATCAATTAAGTCTATAATCTATGTATAAATATATCTTGCTCTTCCTTGAGCTTGCACTACGGGTAGTACAAGTAATCCCGAAATAAGGTGCTGTTGTAGACAAAACGCCCTAGCTTTGTAGCCCTCTTCCGGGTAGCATGGGTGTTATAGGTTGAAATTATGCGAATGCAAATATTGGTTTTGAAACACTACGCAGATCTGTCGTCTATGCACGGGCCAAATCTTGGCTAAACAGAAACGCAAACAGAGTACCTAATGTGTAAAATATCAAACGGCACAAAGAACCAAGCGGAAGAGCAATTCTCTGGACAGAGCTTAAATTAAGTTGTAGCTGGTTAACCGAAATTGACGGGCTTTTATTACCAATGATACAGCACTTGCTTATGACTTTGATCAGATACGGTCACTAGGTTTTTAATCTAAAACCAAAGGCCAAGTTAAGTTATATATGTCGTACGCCCTAATATACTAATATTATATACATCTTGCAGAATGTTACATATTTTCACAAATAGTAATGAGAGGAACATCTTACTGTTATTCTTGCGGTAATACAGCTCTTGGATTAATATTATACTTACCATACCGGCTCTAATTATTGCTCGTGTAATAAAATAAAACCACATAATAGGTTGGTTAGTATGGGCTTAGGCCCTAGAATATTTTGGAATACTCTCTGGAGTTAGACTTTACCAACATAGCGACTATCATAGAAAAGGTTTAGTTTTTTTACAAAATGTATATACCTATAACAAGGGCATTCACATTATGAATAGCTGAGCACTGTACCTACACAACGGCAGAGAGTTCATGTTGGGTACCTGGCTGAGGTAACTCCTTCAGATGGGCAACAGAAAGTTGTTATAGCCCTACCGAAATTAACTTGTCAACATAATATCATTCACGATCTAATTGTTATTCAAGATTGTACCATAGCTAGAAAATAATGGTAGCTAATGAGTTAATCCTTTAATTGATTGACCGAAAGCCCTGATCACATTTACACTGTGGCGACAAGTGCACTTTACATGTTAATTACCTGCCTCAAATACTAAGACTTTTAAAAAGAAACAAGTGAGGCTCGGGATGTATTGAAAACTCGTTTTTGGGTGCCTGTAAAATAAATTGTATCCTGCCTTATCAATACTAATGTATTGGTATTATTACCTGGGTAAATGACACTTAAAATTTTTAACAATCAAGGTTTATTTTCCTCTTTGCAAGGTAAATACGTTGAATACAATAATAAATATTGAAAAAGAATACAATCACAAATTATGGTCTGAACACATTTGTAGGATGGATGAAATAAAAAATATAATAATGTTGTCAGAAATATTTTTTCTCAAACATGCTATGTAATATTGATATTACGTTCTTTATATTAGGCTGGGAAATATCACGTTTCAGGCGCGGCTAGACGAGAGGTCTGTAATGAAATTTCATACAAGGTTGCAGGCCTAGGCCGGGAAGTGGCTTTTTTTTTTATTTCTATTTCACATATAATTGTGGCACAGCATCATGGCATTCAGCCATTAAAAAAAAACTATAAGCAATATTTGCTTTTTGGTTCGTTTATGACGTTCTGCCAATACGCCTATTAAATTTTTTTTTTAACCTGACGGGCTCTATGGCACTAGGGCCATTAGAGCGGTAGGACTGTGTGGGGGGTGGTAGCCTGGGGAAATTCCAGGACCCTTCCGCGTCACACGAGACGGTTTTGCTACGCTGGAATGGTTAATTAAAAAAAAAGCGATATTTGATTGATATATATAGTTGGTCAAGCAAATCTTGTCAGTACATTAGAACAAAAAAAACTATACTCATTCTTTTCTTTTGGGTGTTAGTACTAGAGTAAGACAAAGATAGTATGATTGTCTCTGTCTAAGTTCGAGAAAAGCACTATACATACATCGGCGTGAAAACGGGTTGTCGGCCTCATAACTATCCAGCCTCACTACGTTCGGCCGTATATTCTATTCGGCCGGCAACCCCTTCCTTCCCGGCCTCTGTAGTAATGTACTATTTAATAAACATACTGATATCTATATACATTCAGTTTTTGACAACCCTCCTTACCCACCTATAAATAATTAGGTGTAGTAAAATATGTCACTTCGCACTTAGCCCATTAGTCTATGTCACATTCATCCATGTACCCGGATTGTTAAGTGCACTTGTACTAGTTGTTTCCACCAGTTTCACTTATGAGTATAAATGAGTCACATAAGTCACATTGGCGTTCTCTGACCACCAGGCGATCACAGACACGTCTCAAATATTAAAATATAGGCTTCAAATAACGGTACAGAAGCTTAATAGCAGCGTTTTACCTTACAATAAAACGCTTATTAAGCGAAATACCTTATTTGAAGCCTATATTTTTTACTTCGCCTGTGGCTACAACTGTGAGTGTTGCAATAAACCACATCACTTTTATTTTATTATGCCCGTTGTGGGTACTTTTGGCACACTGCTTTTTCTCCTACCATGCAATATGCAAATAGCAACATCTACTGTCTTTACAGTTCAATGCCAGTGCATACCAGTGATACCAGTGTATGTCTTTGTTTTATTACACATCGGAATAATAAATGAACTGCAACCATTTGGTAAGTGGTATATTGCAACTTCATTTTAATTAGGTATATTTTGAGACCCAATGAACCAAATCCGCGGCCGCACGCCACGGACGCTGGTGGAGGGGGTTAAAACTGAAATTGGTAAGGTGGAACATGCGGGTAGGTGTCAGCACAATCATGAACCGGAACCGCTCGTCACTGACAAACTGCATCGCTCTCTCAAATATTAAAATATAGGCTTCAAATAAGGTATTTCGGTTAATAAGCGTTTTATTGTAAGGTAAAACGCTGCTATTTACAATGTGTGTGTGTGTGTGTGTATGTAAGTGGGATTCATTCTAACAGTGCCTCCGTTTCTTCATAATCCATATACATACATACAACATAATATGTAATAGGTAGCTTATGTTAAATCAATTATTTATTGTTTCGAGATGGAATGGAACATTATTTATAACGTAAAACTTGAATTACATTATAATATGTCTGATAGAAAACATTTATTTATTTATTTCAAATGAAGTTTTCTCAAACATACGGATATTATCATTACATTCATTGTAATAGACCGCAAAATACCGTGTAGCGCTCGCTAATGCGCGTCGCAACCAAATCAGCGCTCTGCAGTTATTTATTCTTTGGCCACAATAACTCCGATATTATAGCACTTTGCTTGTGCATAAGCGAATATAGTGCAAGGAAAGCTGGCACACGACTGCCGGCCACGCCATTTTTAGGCTGCATACGCATGAAATGTGGACAAACGTTCAATCTCTTAAAAAATATATTTATTGATTAACAAAAGCTATGTTGCATTTGTAGAACCTGTTAAAACATTTTTGTTAGATTAAAAATAATTTTAATCCATTAAGCCATTTAGTAGTACAATCGGATTAAGTCTAACCTCGGATTCCTTCCAAAGTTATGAAATTTGGTATGTATGTTAATTAAAGGTTTCTTTTTCATGTCCACAACTCCACACTATTTCACATTTGGGGACCTCGAGGAATCGCAGCCATCTTGGAAAATGTGTACCATGCTGGAGAAATTTGCGATTTACTCTAAATCTTCGTTCTCTGTGAAAATATGGTGTAAGGCAACATTAAAGCTTATTAAATTCTACATAAAAAAGTCCTAGATATCTTTGCGGAAAAAATACATCTTGTTACAGAAAATAATAGCTGAATCCAGATTTAGCGCTTATACCCTTTCAGGGGATATTCTCTTAATAAGAAACTTGTAGGAATATGAATTCCACTTTTGTCTATATATTTGTACACGTTATACCCCAATATCAACATTTTACTCGACTGCGACTTAAACAGAAAGTAGGGTTATGGGTTTAAACACTTTAAATACTGATAATCAGTACACCCTGTAGCTCAGGATACTGGACGGATTTTTTAAAATGACGTATCGGTAGATTCTTCTTGCCCTTCACAACCTGTTTACACTTGTTTTATTAAAGAAAAATCAATACAGCCGCCTTGAGAGGATGCCGAATATTAAATCATATTTTTACTTCTAGCGCCTAAACTATTGAGTGGATTTCAATGAAATAGACATCAGTAGATTCATAATTGGTACACGAGTGCTATGCAATACATGTAAATTTACTAAAATAAATGCAGGAAAAATATTTTGGACTTAAAAGTGTGACGGCAAAAACAGATTTTAGGTCTTAAATGGGGTTTAAACAATAGTGACAGTAATGAAATTTGACACCTACAATTTCAGGGATCCCTGTGCGTGTCATAAAATTGGAGCTTCGGGGACCACGGGGATTAAACGCTATCTTGAAAAGTATGTCTTTTTTGGTTTTTCTGTTTTTCTCGGAATATCTGTGTTTAATGTGAATACTGTGTATGGCGAAACAAAAGCTTATTAAGTTCTACACAAAAAAGGTATAAAACACCATATCCGTAAAAGGGAGCTTTCTTCTAGAAATATGACTCAGAAGTCAAAAGGTTATACTTATCATCTACAAAAAATATATTTTAAGACGGGTCAGAAAAAAATACTTGTATGATTTTTTTACCAATTTTTGGAACACAAAAACATTATCTTAAGGGGAAGCCTTTGCCCAGCAGTGGGACACTAAATTAGGCTAGGAAAAAAAAAACTCAACCAAGAAAAAAAAAAATTGTGTGGAAACTTGTAAGCTTCTGAGCCCTACTTCTAGAAAAAGACATCGTTTTTGGGACATTGTGTCGTATACCTTTTTAGTGTGGAATTTAATAAGCTTTCGTTTCGCCATACACAGTATTCACATTAAACACAGATATTCCGAGAAAAACAGAAAAACCAAAAAATACATACTTTTCAAGACAGCGTTTCATCCCCGTGGTCCCCGAACCTCCAATTTTATGACACGCAAACAGGGATCCCTGAAATTGTAGGTGTCAAATTTCATTACTGTCACTTGTTTAAACCCCATTTAAGACCTAAAATCTGTTTTTGCAGTTACATTTTTAAGTTCTAAATATTTTTCCTCCATTTATTTTAGTAAATTTGTATTGCATAACACTCGTGTACCAATTATGGATCTATTGATTCCTATTTCAATGAAATCCACTCAATAGTTTAGGCGCTAGAAGTAAAAATATGATTTAATATTCGGCATCCTCTCAAGGCGGCTGTACTGATTTTTCTTTAATAAAACAAGTGTAAACAGGTTGTAAAGGGCAAGAGGAATCTACCGATATGTCATTTAAAAAAATCCGTGCAGTATCCTGAGCTAAAGGGTGTACTGATTATCAGTATTTAATTAAACCCATAACCCCTGCTTTTCTGTTTAAGTCGCAGTCGAGTAAAATGTTGATATTGGGGTATAACGTGTACAAATGTATAGACAAAAGTGGAATTCATATTCCTACAAGTTTCCTATTAAGAGAATACCCCCTGAAAGGGTATAAGCGCTAAATCTGGATTCAGCTATTATTTTCTATAACAAGATGTATTTTTCCCGCAAAGATATCTGGACTTTTTTGTGTAGAATTTAATAAGCTTTATCGTTGCCTTACACCATTGTATTGTATTGTAGTTCGAGCGATTTTCCGCAACTCGACGACTGGCGCCTATTTTGCGTGACATGGGGGTGGGCTAGTCCTGCCAGCCCAGCTCCTCGAGGAAACCTATCAAACCTTTGATGTTGAGTAGGACCTCGGGGATCCGAGATGTTTTGCCCTGCATGGGGCCACTCCACTGCACTCCAGCACCACGTGAGTGGCTGTTTCTTCTGTCTCCATGCATCCTCTGCATAGGGGACTGTCTGTAACACCTGTTATAAAAAGATGTTTGTTAAATAGTCCATGACCTGTTATGACACTGGTTACCATGCTCAGTCGGGTCTTTCCTAAATGAAGGAGCACCCTTGTGAGCTTTCCGTTGATGCCAGGCATGGCTTGTTTGGCCTGTCTGCATCCAGTCTGGTTTAGCCAATGTTCTGTGTGTAGTTTCCCTGTACGTGCCAGCAGCATTGAGCGTAGTTTGCTAAACTGTATCGGGAGGATCGGTTCTGGGCCAATCACTCCCGCACTCGATCCTTGCCTGGCAAGCTCGTCCGCAGCATCGTTACCCCGGGATCCGCTGTGTCCTTTGATCCATTGCAGGGTGATCTTATTGTTATGACATACCTCCATTAGACGTTCGTGGCATTCGTGTATAAGTTTGGATGTGACTATATGGCTGTTTAGAGCCATCATGACTGCTCTACTGTCGGAGAGTATGCGGATGGAGGATCCTACTACCATCCTTGCAGTGATGGCAGCCGCCTTGTTTATGATGGCCATGCACTCAGCTTGGAATACCGAGTTATGGGCTCCTAGCGGAGTGGTGATTGACATGTTCAGGTCTTCTGAGAAGGTTCCAGAGCCCGATCCGCTGTCTGTTTTACACCATATTTTCATAGAGAACGTATATTTAGAGTAAAACGCAAATTTCTCCAGTATGGTACACATTTTCCAAGATGGCTGCGACTCCTCGAGGTCCCCAAATGTCTAATAGGGTGGACATGAAAAAAAGACCTTTAATTAACATACATACCAAATTTCATATCTTTGGAAGGATTTCGAGGTTAGACCTAATGCGAATGTACTATGTATTTTTTTCGGTGAAACTATAAATTTCAGGAAAAAAGGTCAAATTTTACAATTGATGTCCCTTTCATAAGTTCTTATATACGACTAGCGCTCTGAGGGCCTACCGCGAACCACGTTCGACGTGTTGCCTCCCTGTCACACTTACGTACGAATTTACAAGTGCGACAGAGGCAATATGTCGAACGTGGTTCCCGGTAGGCCCTCTGGTTGAATAGCATTAACTAAAATTGACAACCCGTTTAGCCTAGCGCGTATTGGCAGTAATCCAGTTCAGGAAGCTCATGGTCCTGGGTTCGAATCCCAGCGAGGGAATTTCTTTTTGTATTTTTTTTTTTGGTTTTGTTAGGTGATGTTTTTAAATTAGCATTTCTTAAATAAATCTATTACATTACTACATATTATAATAAAGCGGAAGAGGGTCGAAAGTGTGTATATGCATGATTAATGATATTCGAAAAAAAGTGGCTGGGGATACTTAGAATCATAACAGAACACGTTCCAACAGTTTATAGAATTGTTGTCCGTTTATCTGTTTGTCTGTTTATTTGGCCGCACATCACGTGAAAACGGCTGAACGGATTTTGATGCAAATTTTACTAATCTGTCGAGAAAATCTCTAATCCAACCCCCAAAAGAGGAAGTAGTCACTACACTCGATTTAGTCGAAGGAGCAGGTCCTAAAATACGGCGTTGCGTGATTTCCTTTGGCAGGATTGGTCCTTAGGACCCGGGGTTTCAACTTTATCTTGATATCTGTTATTATTATTGTGGGCCTATGAGTGTCACGTCGAATCCAGAAAATTCCAGATTCTTTGGGCCGTAATGTTCCGTACCTCATAGGGTTGCAGTACGTGCCGCCCTAAGTAGGTACTTCTTTTTGACATTAGTGGTCCACAGGAACAAAGAATGTGCATTGCCGTCTCCTCTGACTCCTGGCAGAACCTGCATGTCGGATCTTGTTTCTTTCCTATTTGAAACATGTGATTGTTCAACTTGCAGTGTCCAGTCAGTGTCTTGATATCTATATCATTTAAGCTACTAGGCCAAGTTTGGTATCGTTTTCGCATAAATCAGGGATGCCGAATTCATTTATGATATCAAAATGATACCATTCCGAAGTAAAAACCCAAAAAATATGAAAAAAATACTTTTTTTAAATTCCTTTTCACGCTTAAACCGCTAAACCAATTTAATTTTGAATAAGGGCGAAAAAAACTGTTGATTTTGGAGTGTAGTTTTATTTAGTGGTATCTTATTGTAAAATATTTTATCTGGCCTACAGTCCTCTAGCGTATCCATCTGTCAACTTTACTTCAAGTTCCGCCTCCAGGGGAGAGGAAGAGAAATTAGGAGTGAATTAGCTACGCTTACTGACACAGACAGGATTTCACGGGGGCAGAGCCGCGGGCACAGCTAGTTAGTTTATATAGCTCTAGATTATAAAACAAACGAAATAGCAAAAACCGGCCAAGTGCGAGTCGGAGTCGCGCACCGAGGGTTCCGTACTTTTTAGTATTTGTTGTTATAACTTGTATGTAAACATACCTTTTAGTTAAGTCCGTTTATTTTAAGTATGATTTAGTGAGAGCGTTTAAAGAAGTAAGTGTCATCTCAATCATATATGTACCTAACAATGTAACCTATTATCCTGTCGCATACCTCTGTTGTTTCTCCAATAAATAAAATAAATAAATCTGTGAAATTTTCAACTGTCTAGATCACGGTTGTTGAGATACAGCCTGGTGACAGACGGACAGCGGAGTCTTAGTAATAGGGTCCCGTTTTTACCCTATGGGTACGGAACCGTAAAAACAAGTTTTATATGAAAAACATGCTGTGTTTTTGTATCTGAAGCTACATAAACTAATCACAGATTACAGAATACAGACCTAGATATACCTTATCCTATTGTAAGTACAAAGTTTCAGAGCAATCTAGCTAGAGTTAGACCAAGAAAAGTCTGCAGCGATTTTGATAGCACACGCAGTGCCAGTGTTATTTATACTTTACGAGCCTATACATTTTTTTCATACAACATCTAACGTAGACAATTATAAAACAGCAGTGCCTCCTGAAACAAACATTTACATTCGGTAGAAAAGCGGATACATAATAATCTTAAGGTGAATAATAGTCATACTTGTTATGGCCATTTTTTGCCCGGATGCTGCACTTCATGATAAAAGCAAGCCGCTTTGCACAGTACTAGTAGGGACCAAACTGAGTGATTTGACCCGCAGCAGCGCAAGTTTCACCCCTTAGGAACAGAGATGGCGCGACTTCTTTAAAAAATATTTCAAAAAATTCTACAAGCTAAACCAAAGAACCGATTTAAATGTTTAATATCTCAAATGAAAGCTCATTATATACATTACTTTTAAAAAAATACTCAAAAAATATATACTGATTACTTTCGATAAAAAATGGCATCTTACGTTTTTTTTTTACTCGATTGATAGTTTTTACTTGGTTTCTCAAAAAAATGTATGGAACATGAATAGCTTAATGCATGTATATATTACTGAATAAATAACAAGTATTATAAAAAAAACCCGACACCGATACCTCTCATACTTCACGAAATATAAAAGTTTGAATGTGAGTAAATTTCTTCAAAATATATTTCAAAAAATTCTACAAGCTTAACTATTTGACCGATTTCAATTTTTAATATCACAAATAAAAGCTCATTATATACATTACTTACAAAAAAATACTCAAAAAAAATATACTGAACCCTTTTGGCAATAAACGGTATCTTAAGTTTTTTTTCTTACTCGATTGATAGTTTTTACTTGATTTCTTTAAAAAAAAATATGGAACATGAATAGTTTAATAAATATATATATAGTACTGAGTATATAAAAGTATTACAAAAAAACCCGACACCGATACCTTTCATTCTTAACGGAATATTTAAGTTCAATTATGCACGTTCTTACAAATAAATCCTTTAAAAGAAATCTTCAACCGCAGTAAGTGCACTGATTTTAATATGAAATGTTTCATATTAAAAGAAATCACCCAATTTATTTTAATAAATAAAAAATTAATAAATAAAAACTGAATAAAGTTTTTTCCTAGTGCTGAATTACAAAAAAATATAACAAATCTAAAATTAGGAATTATTTTTATTTAAAGTGACTACATTTGTAAACAAAAAACAAATGTCCTCTTCGGGTTCACCGGTAGATGTAAAACTGGAAAAAAAAGTCGTTTTGAAGTACTCGTAACATTCCAATACTACAAAATCACTGATCATACATGAACTGGTTGCTGTAGATTACTGTTGAATTATTTTTGTGCCTAGTTGATAACCATTAAACCTATAATTTTGTGCCAGACCTATAATTAGTGGTCAGCATGCAAAATAACCCTGGATTGAAAATTACATTAACTTACTTTTGATTTGTAAAGCCACATTTGCATGATTTACACTGGGCTGTGCATGGCCAGCTGACGCGACGACACCCACAATGCATAGTTTCGCAGCCAGATTTGCAGCCACAATGGTCCAAGAGGCTTCATTGAGACCAAATCGCTGTAACTGCCGACCATTCCGGAGTCCAACTCTCTTTTTCCTCAGTCCATCCCCAAAAAAAATGTACATGGTATGGAAACATCTGCTTTCAGAGCGTTTCCCCATATATGGCCCTCTTGGTAAGCTGCTCGAAGTGCATGTTTATAGAGAGCAGCTGATGTAGGTGGCAGGGTTGGCAGGTTCTAATTTCTCGGCCAAATCAGATTTGTTCCCTGAACGACGCCCTCCATTGACTGACAACGAAGGTGGACAAATTTGGTTTTCGTACTGGAAGAATTCGTTCAGATTAATCTGCCTTTCTCTGGCCACTATAAAGACGGGATAAAAGGAGTATGTCAACTTTTAAGTTTTTGATTTTGTAAGTTGTCAGGTGTGTAACTACATATTTTAATTTTAGTATAAAGTAACCCTTTATTGTTTGGCCAAACGGAACACATAAACGTAAATGAAGTTCACAAATATTTGTTTGCTTCAAAAAACAAGCTTGTGACAAGCCTGCCACCTACATCAGCTGCTCTCTATAACCATGCACTTCGAGCGGCTTACCAAGCGGGCCATATATGGGGAAACGCTATGAAACCAGAAGTTTCCATACCATGTCCATCTTCTTGGGGATGGACTGAGGAAAAAGAGAGTTAGACTCCGGAATGGTCGGCAGTTACAGCGATTTGGTCGCAATTAAGCCTCTTGGACCATTGTGGCTGCAAATCTGGCTGCGAAACTATGCGTTCTGAGTGTCGTCGCGTTAGCTTACCATGTACAGCCCAGTGTAAATCATGCAAAGGTGGCTGTACAAATCAGAAGTAAGTTAATGTAATTTTCAATCCAGTGTTATTTTGCATGCTGACCACTGATTATAGGTCTGGCACAAAATTATAGGTTTAATGGTAATCAACTAGGCACAAAAATAATTCAACAGTAAATCTACAGGCACAAAAATAATCCAACAGTAATCTACAGCAACCAGGTTCATGTATGATCGGTGATTTTGTAGTATTGAAATGGTACGAGTACTTCTCAAAACGACTTTTCTTTTTCAGTTCTACATCTACCGGTGAACCCGAAGAGGACATTTAGGTTTTTGTTTACAAATGTAGTCACTTTAAATAAAAATAATTCCTAATTTTAGATGTTATATTTTTTTGTAATTCAGCACCAGGAAAAAACTTTATTCAGTTTTTATTTATTTATTTTTTATTTATTAAAATAAATTGGGTGATTTCTTTTCATATGACACATTTCATATTAAAATCAGTGCACTTACTGCGGTTGAAGATTTCTTTTAAAGAATTTATTTGTAAGAACGTGCATAATTGAGCTTAAATATTTCGTGAAGAATGAAAGGTATCGGTGTCGGGTTTTTTTGTAATACTTTTATATACTCAGTACTATATATATATTTATTAAACTATTCATGTTCCATAATTTTTTTTTATGAAATCAAGTAAAAACTATCAATCGAGTAAGAAAAAAAACTTAAGATGCCGTTTTTTTCCAAAAGTGTTCAGTATATGTTTTTTTAATATTTTTTAAAGTAGTATATATAATGAACTTTTATTTGAGATATAAAACATTAAAATCGGTCAAATAGTTTAGCTTGTAGAATTTTTTGAAATATATCTTGAAGAAATTTACACTCATATTCAAACTTTCATATTTCAAGAAGTATGAGAGATATCGGTGTCGGTTTTTTTTTTATAATACACGTTATTTATTCAGTAATATATACATGCATTAAACTATCATATTCCATACAATTTTTTTGAGAATTCAAGTAAAAACTATCAATCGAGTAAAAAAAAAACTTAAAATTCCCGTTTTTATCAAAAGTATTCAGTATATATTTTTTGAGTATTTTTTTAAAAATAATGTATGTAATGAGCTTTCATTTGAGGTATTAAACATTTAAATCGGTTCATTGGTTTAGCTTGTAGAATTTTTTTAAATATTTTTTAAAGAAGTGGCGCCATCTCTGTTCGTAAGGGATGAAACTGCCGCTGCTGTGGGTCAAATCGATCAGTTTGGTCCCTACTATCACTGTGCAAAGCGGCTTGCTTTTATCAGTAAATTTTCTTCTTTACTCATTGTACTTTGGAAAAAACCGGCTTAATAACTTCGTTGTGTTAAAGCGTGAGAGGGGCCTCTGCAGAATTAGCATTGCAGTTGGACAGTTCGTTTCAATAGTTTTCTGTTCCGCGCCGCGCGCCGCCATATTTCTCTGGGTTGGTTTGTTCCGGCAATCTTTCATTGTGCGAGCCGTGGAAGCCGTGACGAATGCGGCGGACACGCGGAAAATTAGAAAAGCGGCGATCAGCTGCAGCCGCGATCCGCGGCGTCGTCGCATTACACTGCTCGCTGGACCGACTAAACCTTTGCTAATCGATGCAGATGTCATTTTACCTCAAAAACATTTTAAGTAGGTATATGTACCCTGTTATGAGAAACTAAGAAAAAAGAAGATACCTATGATGAAAATCTGGCGTCAGGCTACAATTTTCCCTTTCGAACAATTAGTTAAAGCCATATTTATTGATTATTTTCTTATTATTGTTTACCCATGTTTAAAGAATTAGTAAGAACTTAAGAAGACACATACTAAATCGAAATTTGGAACAATTATTGCCGTTCAGAACTGTGCACTTGATCTTATAATTGTTTCTTTCTAATCAGGTTATTTTCAAATAATCGGCCAAGAGCATGTCCAGCCATGCTCAGTGTAGGGTTTCGTAGTTACTATTCTGTCAAAATAGGCCGAACGGGGGCTATATAAGGGAGTACCTTTGCAGTGCTTTGTAACGTCCTTTTACTGAGAAAAGAAGATTTTTGCAATAACTCAAAAACTACTGGACCGATCGTGTTCGCTATAGTTTTCATTGAAAGTATTTATGTATTAAGCTTTTGTTTCACGATTTATTTGATATTTTTTGGACCCATAGTTCAAAAGTTAAAGGGCGGGGGGTGGAGGGGGGGGGGGGGATTATTTCCGAAAATATTAACTATATCGAAAAATGTTTTTTGAGACCCTTATTCGTTTTTAAAGACCTATCCAATGATACCCCACACTATTAGGACAAAACAAAAACTAAATAAAATAAAAACATTCTGTATGGGACCCAAAAAAAATTTTTTCAATACTTTTTATTTTACCCTTCTGTCGCAATGCATGATTTATGTATCCATACCAAATTGCAGCTTTCTAGCACTAACGATCACGGAGCAAAGCCTCGGACAGACAGACAGACATGACTACGAAACCTTACAATTCACACGCACAACATTTCGTGATGCACACTTAATGATTCCTTTTTTTTTCTTGCTGTTGTTGTATGTACTTGTGTTGTGATACTTGTGATCGTCTTGAATAAATATCTTTTATCTTTATCTTTAAAAAGAAAGAAAAAAGTGAAACAGAAAGAGATTTTGTATTATTGTTTCAAAATAACTTGTGTGTGATTATATTTGAACAACCTACCTACAATGACTAATCATCATCTTCCTCGCGTTGTCCCGGCATTTTGCCACGGCTCCATGGGAGCCTGGGGTCCGCTTGGCAACTAATCCCAAGAATTGGCGTAGGCACTAGTTTTTACGAAAGCGACTGCCATCTGACCGTCCAACCCAGGGGGGAAACTAGGCCTTGTCGGGATTAGTCCGGTTTCCTCACGATGTTTTCCTTCACCGAAAAGCGACTGGTAAATATCAAATGATATTTCGTACATAAGTTCCAAAAAACTCATTGGTACGATGTAATACATGTATACAATACGTAATACAATGACTAATGAGGATGCTAAATAGAACACGAACAGTAGGTATATAAATACTTTTGTTAATTGTAGCGTTCGAATGCTAAGCTGTACGGTTTCTATCGCATGAGCGGCCACGAGTGTTATTTTGTTCCTACTTCACAACTCCCTTTAAAGTTTAATACCCGCGCACGGCTACTTAAAAACTTGACTTGTACGCCGACGGATTGTGGCTTGTCTAAAACAAAGCGGTGTTAAACTTGTAACTATCACCGTGAACTTCAAATGGTGAAATGAAAATGCTTTTGAAAAAAATAAAAACTTGTCAAATGCGGATGCGGGTTTCCCTTTGAGACAACCCGGTAGGTATGTCATTCGATATGTGATGCCATTTCCTACAAAGGAGTCACATATTCGACTTAAAAACGGCATTCGCGAAATTCCCTTCAAGTCCGTACTGTTGCAATAGTCGCGCTGCAATACCTACCGGCATCAAATGCCTTTCTCACCAAAAACTTAATTAATTTTATTCACGTATCAGCACTAAGATACATAAATATCTGTATATTGCCTGATACCTTATTTTAAATTGTGATTTCTTATTTTTTTATATAGCAATCCAGAGGTCGCGGGTTCAAACCCCGGCTCGTACCAATAAGTTTTTCGGAACTATGTACGAAATATCATTTGATATTTACCAGTCGCTTTTCGGCGAAGGAAAACATCGTGAGGAAACCGGACTAATCCCAACAAGGCCTAGTTTTTCCCCTCTGGGTTGGAAGGTCAGATGGCAGTCGCTTTCGTAAAAACTAGTGCCTACGCCAATTCTTGGGATTAGTTGCCAAGCGGACCCCAGGCTCCCATGAGCCGTGGCAAAATGCCGGGACACCTCGAGAAAGATGATTTGTTATTATATATCAACGGTAATGATGACTATGTTATGTTCACGATTGATCTAAATTCTAAAATTCTTATGTTATTTAACTAAATATAGCTGGCAGATATTGAACAACGGGTCGAAGAGGGTCGGTCAATCTAATTACGTTGGTATATAAACTCGTAGCACTACATTTTTTATAATTACCTTTTCATATATTATAGTTTGATATATGTAAAAATTAAGTGTAGTGTAGTGTGTGTGTATTTATATATATACTAAGTAGTAAGTGTATATTTCACCAATCAATTCATGCACTAAATGTGGAGGGGCCTTAAGGTGGTGTTGGTAGGTATAGCAGGTAATGTGCATCGTGGAGAGACCACGAACAAAAAATTAGTTATTCGCTAATAATCGCTTCTAAATAAATATCGCTTCTTTCTAAACTGCAAGATAGCGTCGTACAGATAATGTAGGTATAGTCGTTAACGTTATACTACTATGCATGGCCGCTGTCAGCAATAACTTTAGATGACAAGTACTGCTTTATTTTTAACCGAACTTCAATTTCATAGAAGGAGGAGGTTCTGTATTCGGTTGTGGCTGTTTTTTTTTTTAGAATTAGGGGTCGTGCGTTAATGTTATTGATGGTATTTAAAATTTACAGTCGTACAATACGAAATGGTTGCGGTGTTTATTTCGACGACCATCATCGTTTAATAAAATGCCTTGTTTGAAAGTGTTTTTGTTTAATGTACGAGTATATAAAAGTTTTTACTGTACGTTTGTGGAGGGCGTTTGTGAGATTGAGCTCTGCAATCTCACCATGGAGGTTTTGTTTAAGTCACAAATGATGGTCAAAGTCTGGCACCCGCACTTTACTGACGAAACGCTTCATAACATTACATCGTGATCCAGGCCATAAATGTTAAAAAAAAAAAAATTACATCGTGACATTCCTGACGTCAGCTTGTAACGTCGCTATCGGTTAGAAAAGTTAGAAGCCGTGGAAAACATTGCGATTTTGTCGGTGAAATATTGCGTTTATGTATATTGTTGCTGTACATTTTTTTTTTAATAAAATATAAGGAATCGAATGGTACCATTATTTTCTTCCTATTTGGAAGTAAAATAGTACATTTCGATGCTAGTGCGGAAAGTATGTCATTACTTGACGAGGACCGAGATATCTTGGCAAGACTCGGGACGAGTGAAGAATGACATTTCCGCACGTGTATCGAACGACGTTTTTTAATACAGTTGCGAAAAAATAAGAAAAGCAACAAGTAAGGAATAGAATTCGAAGCATTTATATTATTAATTCTGTGACATCATTGACACTGACATTATGAAGAGGTGTTTTTCTAGCTTTTATTCGACTAGAATAAATTTTGTTATTATTATTGAACCCACTTTAATGAAAGTTTTTTTTTTCAAATGCATGTTCTATAACACAGAAACAATTGTAAATATTAAAACATTGTACTATTATTACCTAAATATCGTTATTTACGATCATTTGTGTATCGTATATTTATAAAAACAATATCGAATATTGCCTTTGGAAACTTAAAACATTCTTACAGTAAGAAAATACGCCTCTTCTTTGACAGGCGTTTCGTTCCATTCAGACAACTTATTAAGAACTGTTTTTCAACATAATGATGAAGAGGTAAGTAATAAAATATGAAATATGCATATTTTTCGTATTCCTACATTAACAGTAGGTTTTTATGTTGATAACGACGTTTAAAGGAAACTAATATTAACACTCATCAATAAGTAGTCATGAATTGGAACAAGTAAAAAAAAAAAAATGGAAAAGTAAAAAGCACTAGTTCGCGAAAACCAACTTTCCGCACGCTAAACAGCCACGAAAAGTAGCACTTTTTGAGCGACTGTATTAAAAAATATTTTTTTTTTTTACTTTTTTGTATTTATATATTTTTTGAGTTTCCAATTTATTGTGTTAAATTGCTCATTTTCTATCTATTTAACTAGATTTAGTTATAAAATTCAACATGTGGAAAATACCCTATTGTAAGGCAATGCAAAAAAATACGAGTTTGTATGTGGAATCATTTTCGAGAGAAAGGCGACCCTCATCAAGCCCCTAACATTAGTTGACATACAAGGATATTTTATCAGTGTATTCCCTGGAGGAACAGCGTGCCACGGTGCCAACGATGCGTATGACGGATGATCTATTGAACAACAGAATGGAAATTAAGATTTTTTATGTTGTTGAGAACGCGTTAAAGTCAGGATTTTACATTAGTACTATTAGCACAATCTAATTAAAACTAACCTCGAAATCTCTATAACAGTCCCGAAATTTGGTATGTATGTTAATAAAAGTCTCTTTTTCATGTCCACACTATTTGACATTTGGGGACCTCGAGGAATCGCAGCCATCTTGGAAAATGGGTACCATTCTGGAGAAATTTGTGTTTTACTCTTAATCTACGTTCTCTATGAAAATAAGGTGTAAGGCAACATTGCGGAAAAACTACATCTTGTTATAGAAAATAATTGCTGAATCCAGATTTAGCGCTTATACCCTTTCAGGGGATATTCTCTTAATAGGAAACTTGGAGGAATATGAATTCCACTTTTGTCATACATGTGTACAAGTTCTACCCCAACATCAATATTTTATTCGACTGCGACAAACAAAAAGTAGGGTTATGGGTTTAAATATTGACAATCAGTACAACCTGTAGCTCAGGATACAGGACGGATTTAAAAAAATGACGTATGACGTAGCGGCAGATTCCTCTTGCCCTTCACAACCTGTTAACACTTGTTTTATGTCATAGAGAACGTAGATTTAAAGTAAAACGCAAATTTCTCCAGGATGCTACACATTTTCCAAGATGGCTGCGATTCCTCGAGGTCTCCAAATGTCAAATAGTGTGGACATGAAAAAAAGACCTTTAATTAACATACCAAATTTCAGGACTGTTCTAGAGATTTCTAGTTTACTTTTATTCCGATTGTGCTATATACAGTAGGTAATTAACTGGATAATTTGCCACACTATGACCGTACAATCTATCGTGCAGGTTCATACACGGTATAAAGTATCACAGATAGCTGTATAGCAGCCGAATAATGGAGTAGGAATACGCTTGAAGCTGAATATAAAAGCTGTATAAGAGCAGAAACAGCGAGTTTTCAGTTCTTATAACTCTTAAATGGGCGCAAATTTAGGCAGCTTTAAGTTCACATAGCTGCTTAAGAGCGTTGTAGCAGTAATTTAACGGAGTTATAAGGTGTAACAGGAGTTATAAGAGCTGCATTTTAACTGGGTAATTGACCACCAGTTCAGCAAATATTTCACATGTATGCCCTAATACCGGGAAAAGTTGACGTTGGGCTGAATAAAAGAGAATTAATTTCAAATAAATACAAAGGCAGGCAAGTTTAAAGTGAATGCAGGTAACATAAGCAAACGGCCGCTATCACAATACTAATAATATTTTGTTAAGTGTTATACGGATATTCCCCCAGTGGTAATAATGCGAGAAAGATGTTTGGGAATGCAAGTTTATTGACATTATATATATACATTATCTAAGAAAATTTTAGTGCGCCACGAAAATAATCAGTTTTTATTTTATTTAATGATATAAATAAGCTATGTGTAAAAACAATTTTTGGGGTTTGAACAGAATTATGAGATAAAAAGTTAATATTTCGTAATTAGCATAGAGTAACTTATACTAGAGCGGTACTGTCATAGTAAATTTTGTAACCCCAGTAAATTCACTGCCATCTGTCGCCACACTTTAAAACTAAAATTGAAGATTTGTAAAAATACGATAAAATGTATTTAAATATAGATAAATGGTTTTTTTATTTGCATTAATTATTTTGATGATTTTGACCCATGTTCTTTCACTGATATGCGTTAAAATTGTTAAATAACAAACGAAACCGTCAACGCCATCTATACGACTGTAGGCCAAAACTAGTAGCGCCCTCTGAACGAGAATCAAATTTTCTTGATTTTCGAGGCACGTTTTTTCCTTAGACTGTATCCATCTATTACGGAGTTATATCTATCCTTGGTAATTAGGAAGTACGAAACTAATGAAATAGGTTAAGAACTCATGCACAAAACCCTATAAAAGTTGGAAAAGTAATCTGAAAATGTATAGGTTATATACGATAAAATGGCGGTCAATGTTAAACAGCGACATGAACCGTTAAAATTCTTATAAGCAGCAAACGTCTGTTTAATGATTTGTTTGTGTACTGTTAAAAAGTCCGAACTCGAATAGAATTGAACATGTGAACATGTACCTATAAGCAGTCGTAAGCTTTTTACTTTAAGTCTAATTGTTCACAAGCTCACCTTTAACTGAAATGTGAACCATTAAACAGGTATTATGCACCAAATGTGTTCCATTATACGTCTATTGGCATCATAATAGTTCATTCGTGCTCCCTTAATAAGTCAACGTAATAAAAGCTGCTTAGCGGTAAACGTGTTCAGCGATAAGCTGTATTATGCGCCACATGTGTTCCATTATACTGTAACGTAGTAACGTTACGTAACCTAGGTTACATTTATAAAAATTAAATTAAAGTATAAAATAACTAATTTAAAACGTAATAAATATAAGAGCCTCGGTAGAGAGTATCATTTCGTTCCATTTGGAGTTGAAACTCTAGGTCCATGGGGTCCCAGCGCGCATAAGTTCTTTGCAGAAATCGCGAAGCGTCTGGTTGACGTAACTGGTGACCGAAGAGCTGGCGGCTTTCTCGCATAACGTATCAGCATTGCGATACAGCGGGGAAATGCCGCCAGCATCCTTGGTACAATGCCTCAAGGGCCTATTTTAGATTTAAGCTAGTTATTAATTTCGTTTACGTAGTACCACTGTATATATCTTGTATGTAAATAAATTTATTTCCTAATAAACATTAAGAACTTAAACACTTACCTAAAATACACTACAATGAAATACATTAATATCATATATACATAGTATGAAGTCCCAACTTGTTTCCTCTTTTCTGCGACGCACTATACTTGCGCGACATTCCTTTGTCCTCGAAGTAACCGGCTGTTGGCGTTCCCCCGCTCCGCGACCTGCTCCCCGCGTCGGCCCACTCGTCTGCGCTGCCGGCGACAGAGAGATCTAGCTTTCGACGCCGGCGCACGTTCGCTTTGCCTCTGCGCAACGCGACCCTAAACGTAGCCGGCGAGATTTATTTTTTACGGAAAATAAGTTCTGTAGTTCAGTATTAATTATCGTGTTAGTGTTTAAAAACCCCCATTGGGTAAGTGTTGAACATTTCTTATGCTAATCCTAAGCAGGTAGTTTTAAATAATGTTTCTAACGGCTTATTTCGCTATGCAATTTCTTTGTGTGATTTTATTGCCACGTAATTCAAGTCTTGACTATTCATTGCATTATTTTTACATCTTGTTTAAATGCTAAATTGTGTTTCCTTTTAAGTTCATAAGATTATTTAGTGTCCAGTCATTTTATTAAATTCAAAATTTGACCGTTAGATTTAAAAATCAGTTTTTTTGTCATATAACTTGTTTTCTTAGAAATTAGCTTCAGTGAAAAGTGTAAACTCCGTCTGACTGTACCATTCCGCACATCAACCTTTTTCCATCATCATCACGCAGTACTTAATTCCTGCTTATGCTTTATGCCTTGTCGGGTACAGTCAGCGGAGATTTATTAAGAACCTTTGTTCACACAATGGAAATAAATTCCAGGGAACCTAGTTAGGGCTGAAAGGTAGCCCAGCAGACCAGTTCCGGCAGTTCTTGAGCGGCCGATGCTGACGTCCCTCAGCGCGCCCGTCTCCCTCCCGCAGTGACTCCAGCAGCATCAGGGGAGTACTTGTGTGGTGAACCTCGGATCGAAAACAGTGCCGGCCTAAACGTACCCAACCCTACGACGTAGTATTCGTATGCTTGCGGCGGAAATTACGGGAGAATAAATTAAGTTCATTATTTAACTTCGTTTGAATTTATTTCTCTCCGCCTACCCGTAGCAATACGTCTATCAGCTTCATAATGGTTCACTTGTGCTCCCTTAAAAAGCAGCGTAATAAAAGTCCACAATTACCTTCTTATACAGCACATGGCGTAATTTTATCCACTAAACAGACCTTATTACGGTTACAGCATTTGATAACCCTTAAAGCTGTATAGGGTCGTAGCAAATGTACCTTTATATCACTCTTTGCGTATTAATTGTAGTTTTCAGAGCTGTAATGCAGCTTTTAATCAGCCCTAAGCTGTTTAATTATACGGAGAACTATTATACAGCTGTAGGACCACGGGTGTGTTCTTATAAGTGTCTTATTACGCACCGAGCGTTAAATAGCTAACGAGTAGAAGAGAAAGTTTGTTTATGGGTGATGAACGTTTAAATTAAACTGTATACAGTGTGTAAATTTAATACAGGCGAACATTTAAACGGTGATTAGCATAGGACCTAAGAAATATATTGAGATAGATTTTGCTTAGAAATACAATGAATATTTTTAACCATACAAAATAATTCGGCCCGCAATGTAATACACCACACAAGTAACGGGATGTCAACGCTTGTTGGCAGTTACTATAAAAAGCTTCTTAATGTTTACATCATTTTGATTTATTTGGAAATTGCTATTGCTATTGTATATTTTGGTTCATAATGTAGAAATGAAATATAGAATATTTAATTGGCTTTTATTTAATTCCCCATACGTGTATGTGCATAGTTTCGGTGCAATATGCAATATTCGCACCGAGGCAGGAGTCATTTAAGATAACGTCATTCCGCTGAAGTAGATGCCCGGCGCCGCTGTCTCCCGGCAGTTTTGACAAGTTTTCAGAGATAATAAAATATGGCATTGATGCATCAAGGCGTTTTGTTTTTAAAGGACCTACCGGGAAACGCGAATCCGAAATTTCGCTATCTGCCTCTTTATCGCTCGAATATGCAAGAGTGACAGCTAGAGATGTTAGATAGCGAAATTTCGATTTTCTTTTTCGCGATAGACCCTCAGATTCATGAATCTAGTATAACATGGATCGATCATGAGGGATGGGGCGAAATGACCGAACGGGATAGTCTTATGTATCTTTCAGTAGTAGTGACAGAGAGCAATACATTACTTTTTGTCTTTGTCATAGTTTCACTTTTCCACCGCTGCCACAACCGAAATTGTGGCAAACAAATAAGTACGTGACGTCATGCTTGTGCGTTGCTTGTTTAATTATTGTTGTTTTCTATGAAATTGTGCTTTCTCTTATAAAACATAGTGATGGTTAGCGTTTTGAATTGATAAAATAATAGTGAATTGTTCTGTAATCGGCTGTAATAGCCGCTCTTAGCAAAAATATGAGAACATAACCTTTCACACGTAAGTACGGTATTTTACACCTTCCTCTTAACGCAATATGTGAGAATAACATCGTAAAATTACGTTACACTCAAAGCAATGTAGAATTAAACGATTTCAATAAAAATATCACAATTATTTACGCAAATTAACATAACATTATTTGTAAAATTATCCGCCCAAATTACGTAGGTTGTTTGTGGTAATATGTCAGCTACTCAGACGAGTCTGAGGTCAGCCGTTTTTAATCTTGTTCTTAATTTAGCTGCATAACAATCATGTTAGGGATACCAGATGAAAATATCATAATTTTATGGGTAATTTTGACCTCGAAGTTTTTTCGTATTTCTAATTCCAAAAAATAAAATAAACAAATGTTGTGAAGATTAAGTGTGGTGTACATTAATTGGTGTGAATAATGTGATTGTGATTTGTGATTTCATAAAATTAAAACTCATAATACATTTTATTTTACGTTTTATTTACTAAACATGTTTAGTTTTGTACCACCTGCGCGAATTATAGGAGGTATTTCATTGTTCATACGCCTAAAAAGAACGGCCCATTGACATTTTATTCAACAATTTTAATACCGTCAAACTTTGCCTCCAGGGTAATCGCCCCAACGTGATATCAAATATTGGGGTAATTTTTACCAATATGGTATCCCCACGTTTATGACGTCATCTATGTCTATCCCTTACGGGCGCACGCGGTAGGCCGCATCTATGTAATGCTAGGTCTATGCTCAGATTGGGTTAGTGGCGCCCCCTACGCAGCGTTTCGCGTAATATTCCCTATTAGATTAGTTATCATTAGGTTGGTAGTTTGTCTTAAAATTAATTTTGAATGAAGTGAATAAGTACTCCTTGAACAAACTTTTTATTCAAGTAGGTAGCTATTTCTGTGGTAGGTATCGGGTTGAAGTGTGTCATTGACGTTTCTAGATAGTATACAATGTGTACCAACATTTGTTCAGCGACTTTTAAAAATAATGAAGACTTTAGTATGAAATGAAAATCTTTATTTCAGGTCTGATCGGCCCATATTTTGTTAGTTTACAGTTCTTAAAAATATATTAGTAAACACACATAAATTGTAAAATAAATTAATTAAAATTAAAATTATAAATAAATTAGCTTCAATTCAATAACATTTGATAAAAAATTACACATCCATTAAATTCCATTACTTTACATTCAAAATTTATAAGTCAATTAAATTAGATCTAATTACATTAAAAATATAAATACATTAAATTAAATTACATCAACATTATAAATTTTAAAAAACACAATTACTTGACATATTGCCAAACCGATTCGACTTGCCCAACCCAGTGTTTTTGAATTGGACAGTCGAATCTGCCTGCAATCAATTTCAGAATGCTGTTGTGGCTATTTCTTACACGACTCCACATGGATGCAATTTTTTTGCGCATGATTGCATGGAAGTCATCCGTTCGGGCCTCAGCAAACATGCCTGAGGCACTGCACCATCTTGGTAGCCCCAACAGCATTCTGAAAGCATTATTATATTGCACTCTTAGGGCATTATAAGCTCGTTTAGTATACTTGACCCACAGGCCGCTCGAGTAAAATGATTGGCTGTAGGCTTTAAATAGCGCAATTTTTACATCTGTAGAGCACTTCGCGAACCTGCGGGCCAGCATATTACTCCTCACTGATAATGCCCTACGCTCTCTTTCTATGTCTTGGTCATCACAGAGATCCTCAGTAAGTATGTGACCAAGATACTTAAAACTTTGCACAACTTGCAGGACAACCCCTCCAAGAGTAACGGGAGGTACAAAATATGGCTTAATTTTACCTGCTTTAAAGACCATCACCTCGCTCTTAGAGGAATTATACATCAAGCCGTGCGAGTGCGCGTAGTCCTCGCACCTGCCTACTAACTGCCTCAGCGCCCCAATCGATGGGCTCAGCAGCACCATATCGTCGGCATAGCTCACGTTGTTGACACATAGGTCTTCAATATGGCATCCCGCATGCATGCTGCTGAGACCACCTATCAGGTCGTTCATATACCAATTAAACAGGGTTGGAGAAGTCAGTCCCCCTTGCCTAACTCCACATTCAAGCCGGTATTCCTCAGACAGAGCCCCCGCCCACTTAACCTGATTTGCTTGGTTATTGTACCAGTATTTTAAGATACTGATACAATTTGCTTGTATACCTGCCTTCTCTAGCTTTTTCCATAAAATATTATAATTAACCCGGTCGAAAGCTTTTGAAAGATCGAGGAAGCAGGCATAAACAGGCGTTTTCCTAGCCGTGTAGTACCCGACAGTATGCTTCAAACACATAATGGCACTTTCAGTAGACAGACCTGCCCTGAAACCAAATTGGCCTTCATGAAAATTTAGTTGCCTTTTAAGTATAGTGTTAAGCATACTGTCGAGAACCTTAGCTGTTGTAGTAGCCAGAGAAATTGGGCGGTAATTACTCTTGTCTGATAGATCACCGTTTTTATTTTTAACTATGGGGATGACTACGGTTTTCATTAGGGCAGATGGTAAGTATGAGTGTCCAACACACAAGTTTAAAAGCATGGCGAGCACCCTGGGCAAGTGAGCACCAGCATACCTAAAATGTTCTATACTCAGGCCATCATGGCCCGGTGACTTTCCTCTCTGCATTTTACGTATGGCATTGTCAATGTCAGTACTTGAGAAGTATAAGTCACGTGGGCTTCCGATGTCCCGCGTATTTGGCGTTAACGTTTCTTCCGGCAACACATCCTGTAAGAGGGATTTTACCGTGAAGTGTTCCCGGAATACTTCGGCAATTTCCTTTGGAACACACTTGTCACCGACACTCACAGGCAAGCTTGGTTTTATATTTAATTTTTTTGTCATTTTCCAGAACTCACAAAATTTTTTGTTATTGTGGGCCAAGGCCAGTTTATCCATTTTTAGTTGGTCCTGTCGGTCTTGGCACCACTTTAATTTAGATTTAAATTCTCTCCTACTGCTATTCATCAAATCAAAAATCTTACCACTACGCGGTCTACCAGCATTTTCCCAAAGTTGAAAATTTAACCTAGCTTTCCTGTGAGGTTCCGCCACAAACCTGTTCCAGCCTGCAACGTACTTACCCCTATTTTTTCTCTTTTTAGCATAGTGAGTATTTTTCGAGGCTTCGGTAAGGGCAAGTACAATGCTATCATATAGTTTATCCAAGATACCACGGTGCTCACGGTTACTGCAATGGCCGTCACAACATTCGCGTAGTTCAGCTGGAAAGTCAATCAATTTTAAGTGACTATTGCACAGACTCCGATATTCTTCTATTTGGTCGCCAGAACGTTCACCCCACAGCGCCGTGTTCACCGCGGCACTACTTGGTATATCACATACCCGTTTAATTACACTGATGTCACATTCAACGCTCATAGGGAAGTGGTCAGACCAGAAAACATCGTACATGACCTTAATACTACGAATCGAATTCCATGCACTCTCGGTCACCACACAGTGGTCTAGCCATCTCCTACAACCATGAACATCGCTCACATAGGTGAATGTATCCGAATTTTGACCTAGTTTTTCTATATCCGCACAACGCCACTGCTGGTCTGAACAAAAACTCAGCATCTCATGAAAAAAGGGTTCGTTTGGATGAGAGTTAAAGTCTCCCAACATAAACACAGCTTGTACGTCCGCGTTATCCACGACTATAGATGATAAGGCCCCCATACATTCAGTAAAAGTAGGTATATTTTCAGGAGAATCCGTAGGCATATACACGTTACATATCATAAAAGATTTCCCCAACGACTCAACCTTGATAGCGGCTATCCTATTGTTGTCACATTCTATTACAGAAACTGATTGAAAAGCTTGTTTCCGCCACAAAATACCCACACCCCCGTACGGCCTACCTCTGAGCATACCTACCGACAGGTCCATCGCCGACTTTCCCGTCCAACCGAAATTACTGTCTACTGTACCCAAGAGCCCCAAGTCAAAATTACAGAGCCATGTCTCCTGTAAAAGAATTATATCTGCCTCTTTACACAAACAGCTAATACCATTAAAAGATCTCTTTAGTGACCTACAGTTAAAAGTAATAATCCTACACTTATTGCCTATACTTGTATTATTATTATATGCGGCTTCTTTACCCATTAATTATATTATTATTTAACTGGCCCGAATCACTCGTATGCACGTTCACGTCAACAGTACGATTATTAAACACAAAAAATCGCCTAAACTGAATACCTGCCGGCCATAAGTCTTTGTTTAGGAAAGCGTCTAATTTGTTCCTACTTACGAACACTTTATAGGCACTGTAACCCTTGTCTTTTTTCATACGTATTTTATACAAAGACACTTTATCTTTAGTTTTACTATAGATGTACTCGGCAATGTCGCTTTCAGATGCCTCCTGGTCCACGTTTGACACAAATAACGGCACTTTTGTGTCCGCCGCCTTAAATTTAAGTATGGATGGTATAGAAAGGATGCCAATCTCTTATGGCAGAATTGTTGCAAAAGTGACCTATTTCAGCTTTAAATAATAGTTCCTAATCTCTCCGGTGGCGCTAGTTAGGCTCTGGGACATGAGTATAACATGAAGCATATAAGGCATCAAATAACCCGACCAAATTACGTAGGTTGTTTTTGGTAGTATTTCGGTGTATGTTACCGTTACTACCTAATTACTGTTTTTTGATGGACACTTTTCGTACATAGAGATTTGGCTCCTTTATATAGTCTCCATGGACTTTAGACTTCGTATTTTTCATACAAAATAAATATTACCTTCAATGTACGCCATTATCATTGTGATTGACGTTGTCTGTCACACCTTAAACATAACAAAATTCGCAATACATTGCGTTTTGGAAAAAACTTTAAAGTGTATTAAAATTCAAAACAAGTTATTTTTAAAAGTAGCTGAATAAATGTTGGTCGGTATGCGGAGTACAGCCTACAGTTTAATAAATGTTGGTCGGTATGCGGAGTACAGCCTACAGTTTAATAAATGTTGGTCGGTATGCGGAGTACAGCCTACAGTTTAATAAATGTTGGTCGGTATGCGGAGTACAGCCTACAGTTTAATAAATGTTGGTCGGTATGCGGAGTACAGCCTACAGTTTAATAAATGTTGGTCGGTATGCGGAGTACAGCCTACAGTTTAATTTTTTGCTCCTATTACAGGCCACACATTGTATACAAGTAGTTATCTTGTCAACCGATTGTTGATTATTTACTATCTTCTTTACAGTGCTTAGTAATTTAAAATAATGCTAATTTAATAGTAGAATCATTGGTTTCATAACAATTTCAGAAGAATTCAAAAAATGTAGTAGTAATGAGATGTAATTTGGCTAGTTAATATTATTAACATAAAAAAAATGTTTAAACGCAATAATGATTCGTTTTTGACTACCAAGTAGTTTCATGTAGGAAATACGTAACTATAATAACTAAACAATTATAGAACCTTTTCTTCCGTGTGTCAAATAAGTGTACGCAATACATTGCTGCTCGATAAATTTTCAAAATTTCATTACGCTTTAGTGGTTAAGACTAACTTACTTATATACTTAGACCTTGCAATATCGGTTCATAGTACTAAAACCTACGTTTGGTTACGGTTTGAGGTAATATTAAAAATACACGCGTATAAGAGATATTTAATATCTTACTCGTAAAAAAGAAATTCTATACGTATTTAAGTAGGAAAGCGGGCGCGTCCCCTTGGGTGAGTTGGGTGGCATCCCTCGGGACATCATTAGGTCCCGGTGTCAACGTGACAGCGCTGATCAGACGGTGCGGCATTCGGCAAAAACGCATCGGCTCCTTGGCGCCGCCGCCGCCGCCGCCGCCGCCGTTATCAATTACCATAAATAGACCGAGAGACTTGTTATCGACCACGCGACTACGTTTTGGGGACGTAAAATCTGCCAATAATACATACCATAATACCTACGAGTGTTTTAGAAATTACTCATGCCAGTAACGCAGGTTAATTACCAGTATTCAGCTACTTATGAAAAAAACCTTGTAGGTATGTAAGTGGGAATTACTTAATATATTAAGTTCGTTAATATAATATAACATAAATCAAATAAGTTATTAAAATAAAACCTTGTACTTACTTATTGAACGCTACGTCGCTACGTCGTTGCATGTGGCCGCAGCGGCCTCGCTCGCTGTCCGTGAGTAATGAGCTAGGCAACTTCTTACAATACAACACCCTCTCTGAGTGCCAAACTTACACATCCGCCAATTTCCCTCAATAAAACTCCCTGGTTGCTCTTCGCCAAAATTAATTACTTTTACGACCAAGTAGTTTCTTTAATTAGGAATTTAATTTACATATGTATTAGTTTAGAGTAGATAGATAAAATTGCAATACCCTTACAGGGTGTCATGTTGTGATACATTATCGATTAAGAACATCTGTAATTTTACCAATGTGAAAGCAATAAATATATATTATATATTATTATTATGCATTTGACTGCTGAGTCGCGGCTTATCTACTTTCATGCATTGGATTATCTCTCACTTATAATCCGTGCATGGGGAGTTCGTGTTAATTCTGCTACACGTCTCCATGGAGTCGACAAGGATCGAAAATTTTGTTTTCTTCCTATCCGTACACCACGCTCTGGTGTTACAATAGTTTATTCTTAGCTTTTAGTGCTTGAGGAGTAGGCAAAGGTCGGACGTGCACCCCGCTCAGGTATCCTGTGCTCGCTGCATCACCAATCTTCATCGCTCCCAAACTCACTTAGCCTATAGTTTCTTGCATGTTAGGGTTAATTAGGGTGACCATGAGTCATATGTATGTGGGATATTAGGATAAGTTGGAATGTATAGTTTGGCCAAGATCTTTTTTCATTCATGCATAGGAAGTCAGAGAGAATGGATATAGTTTTTTTCTCCTCTGTAAAACGCTTCACAAAACCTTGCTTAATTTAGTCCTTATAAAAGCTGTTACTGATGACAGACAGACTGACAGACGGACAGCGGAGTCTTAGTGATAGGGTCCCGTTTTTACCCTTTGGGTACGGAACCCTAAAAATGGTCACGTTTTTTTCATTTGTAGTCTGCCTTTTCGCACTTATGGTATGTTCATATACGTAATGGCTTCTCTTTTGCACACTTCAGCTATACTTTAAGCGTCATCGTAGTTAATTGCACCATTTTTTTTTATTTGCCGCCTTTGTGTACTGACGGAAATGTGTGTTCAACCTATATAGAATATTATGTATAAATGTGTCTGTAATATTTAAGGATTTTGGATTTAAATTTTGGCAATTATATAGCTCTCATTACGTGCACAAATAAATCATTTATCTATCTATCTATCAACCAAATAATTAAACATGCCGAAATAAAGATATACTTATTTAGGTAAACTTATTTTTACATTAAGTAAGTACGTAGGTAATATGAACTCTGTAAGGCCGATTCACATCGTGCCGACATCATAGTCACCCTAATGAGTATGACAATGTTTTCTTGTATTTTTATCGTAAACTTTAATAGTTAAGGCTTACCTGTAAAAGATATACCACAATCAACAAAACTTTCACTTCTGCAACCTTTCACACAACATCTTTTACCCATTTTATACTTTATTTCGCAAATAAATCTTGAGCGCCGCCATTCATTAATATTCAAAGTTACTACAATGTCTACCATATTAAAATTAATGTATTTTTTGTTGTGCACATGCTTGGTTAAATCAGTTAATAATATTGACATTATAACTATTTACAAATTACGTAAAAGATATCAGAACCGCATTCTGAATATAGCACTTAAATAATATAAAAAGGTATTTAATTTTAGTAGTTATTGATATAAATACTACCAAAATGGTATTTTTTTAACATTGGCAACATGTGCGAGTGGGACACCGCAACCCACTTTTGCTATCTCATGTGGACCATTTTCTCTAGTCTGGTACGAACACCTTTCTGGCTCGGTGATAAGGTTCAATTTAGTATGGCAAAAAAAGTGACAGCTCGCTCCTGTTTAGGGTATAACTTCATGGTCCTACGTAGGAGCTTCCCATTCCAAAAGGTCATAAGCGCCAAATGTCATCGAAAATTGTAGGTTGTATGAGAGCATGTTATTCAAAATTTCGATCCAGATGGGCTCGAAATTCCATCCAATGCTCAGAGGAACATGGATTAAGACATCACCGCACTTTTCAACCACAATTTTCACTGCACAAAGCACTTTTTTTTTTCATCACTATTAATGAGCACTAGACCGACCTTAAAATCCAGAGAACCAGATCTGTCTTGAACACCAGAGGACAAAATCATAGCCAAGCCTCCTCGACAACGAAAACTCGACGTCAAGAAGCAACAGTTTCATTGCCTGCAATATACCATAGAAAAATCCAGTGTGAAATTCAACATAACAAAGAGACTTTATTAGGTTATGATGAATTAAAAGTCAAGTCCGAGATATGTATTTTTAACAGTGGGCTATATGCCAAACTATTTGTGTATGTAATCCTAACAATTAAAGTAACCACGCGCGAAAAGACGCGCCAACACGGAACATAACTCAGTAGCACACTGCTTAAGCACAAGTGCTGGTATGCAGTCTGGCCCGCTCGACTTATGAACGTTTAGGGATAGCAACCCGCCGAATATCCCTCTGCGTGAATGAGATTTCGGGCATGGAGTATGCACACCGCGGGATGGTGGGCGGCACGGCGCTACCGTCGTCGTTCAGGGTCGAGTTCGAGGCAAAAAGAGTACTAAGAAGATCGGCTTTCTCTTTTGCACTGTGGGCCAGATCACCATCAGCTTTTCGCAAGAGGTGGTAAAGACGACTGACAAAAATTTGCCTCGGCAGCTTTGGCGAGCGACCAGAACGCGCGACTCCCAGAGGGATAGCCCGCTAGCTTGTCACCAATTCTGCCGACGAAATCGTATTTAGCCCTGGCAATGGCTTTTTTACTGGACCTCGAGGCAGCGTTTAATTTGCGTTTCACATCAGAAACGTTCGGATTCTTATTAGCTACGGCCTTGGTCCAAGCCCTGTAAGCGGCTTGCTTGCGAACTGTAGCTTCTTTACAAGGCCGATTAAACCAAGGTCGTCGCTTTGCTTCCGCTGCTATTACCGTGTTGGGAATGAAACAATCCATTCCCAGCAGTATGCTTTGGTTATTTCTACTTAACGGCTAAATCAATTAATATTATTTTTAAACAAACAATAATGTTTTAACAGCTGACGGTCTTTCCACCGCGATACAACCGGGCGACGATTTGTTTTATTAACAGCAATATTATCTAAATTCTAAACTACCATCTGACAAAGTATAATAAAATGGGATGCGATGACTGAAAAGATATTTTTTACATGTTCATGTGACCAGCTGACGGTCCCCCGAGATACAATACCATTTTTTATTCACATTAGCATCTAAACTATCGTCTGACAAAGTATCAAGAGGGAGGCAATGACAATATTTTTTTGCCATTCCTCAACCCACCAACGGAGCGGCAGCTGACGTCCACAGGGGTTCATCATACATAGCCGTTAACCACTATATCGGAGTTATTGTATCCAAAAAAATAAATAACTGCAGAGCGCTGATTTGGTTGTGGCGCGCTTGTAATTCCCACGTAATGTTTGAGAAAACTTTGAACTTCGATAAATAATACTAGTTTAACACTAATAGGTAGGTAACAATTCCCAAAATTTTATATGTAGGTAGACTAGGTAGTAGGTACTTAATTTTATAGGTTAACTATTAAATGGCATTATTTATATTTATTTATTACGGATAAAACTAAATTACTATAAAATAAACACACTGTACGCCTCGATTTAGTACATACCAAGCTCTAGCTATAAATCTTAATCTGTCGAATTGACTTAGGTATTTATTTGCAAGAAACAGATAAAACACAAATTAACTAATTGAGGCTTGTAAAGAGCTTTATAATGCATAAGGGAATATATTTTTATTATAATTTACGACCTCCACTAAACGCATGATCTACTCATACTCAATCGTTTCAACGCAATTGTTTCTTCAAACGACAAAATATCTGCAACCGCGCGTCTCTGGGCTGGGCTGTAGCTTATTCTTTGAACCTCGTTGTGGTCAATTCACGTATACGATCGCAGTGAGCGGGGTGTGGGTACAGAGACGCTGAGACGCTCAAGGACACATCAGCGACTATCGTCTTAAAGCACTAATTAAACACATGTGTAATTTTTAAATAAAAATATGGTACCAAATAAAAGCGGCTAAGTAAAGTTGTAACTCCCCGATCTATGAACAGCAGTGGTAGTTTGCCCCTAGGTGATATGGCACCCCATACCATGACAGCCGGCCGACACACTTTGAAACCGCTGTACGGCTGATCTGGAATATCCCTCAACGAAGCACCGTAAACACGATCACTTTATTGATTGTGGCGTGGCTATCTTGCAATTTGACACATATTTTCGTCGGAAAAAATAATTTCACCGCCCTCATGCCAAGCTATAGTCTGTTTTTAGGGTTCCACAGAACAGTCTACACACATTCTACCGTGGGACTTATTCAATTTGTGTAAGAATGTCCGTATAATGTTTTATTTTTTTATAAAGTTGTAAGTACTTAACTTTCCTGCTACCCAAAGGTTGTCTGGAAGAGATCGCTTTTTAGCGATTTAGTCTTAAGCTTATATTTCGCTTTCTGTGTATTTTTGTACTTTATGGTGCACAATAAAGAATATTTACTTATCTTCGACAATATATGTATTCGCATGAACTTCTCATAGTTTCCCTGTTACGGCCAGATCTAACAATAAATACTTAATACTGTGGGGCTCCCATACAACAAACGTGATTTTTTTGCCGTTTTTTGCGTTATGGTATGGAACTCTTCGTGCGCGAGTCCGACTCGCACTTGGCCGGTTTTTTTCCTTTTGAGGTACGTGGAACTTTAATGAAAGGGTTTGGTCCGTCAGCAATATGGAATGCAATCTCGAACCAAGATTCGATATCTCGTGCGAAACATCTGTGCCGAGATTGGGTGATTGAGCTTAATCTGGACGAAATCGAGATTTGACAAAGTAATTAAAAATTAGTTATTTTGATAAAACAAATCCCCAAAGAATTCAGTATACGTATATACTACCCGTTTAGGGTATTTACTTGCTGTTATATTTGCAAAATAAAACAGTAACTTATAGGATAAGGTATATCTAATCCTATTTAGTTCATCAGTCTTCAGATACCAGTGTAAAATAACCGGCCAAGTGCGAGTCGGACTCGCGCACCGATGGTTCCGTACTTTTTAGTATTTGTAGTTATAGCGGCAACAGAAATAAATCATCTGTGAAAATTTCAACTGTCTAGCTATCAGGGGTCATGAGATACAGTCTGGTGACAGACAGACGGACAGCGGAGTCTTAGTAATAGGGTCCCGTTTTTACCCTTTGGGTACGGAACCCTAAAAAAACAGCGAATTTAAGTTTTTCATACAAAACTGGTTTTTGCTCTATTTCCTTTGTTTTATCAGAAATCAGAAATGTTTATTTGCTTAGATACAGTAATGGAATGTTACATATTAATAGATGTACTGTGTATCTTGCCTGCATGCAAGCGTGCAAATCAGATCAATCTTAAATTTAATAATAAAAATAAATAACATAACAATGAAGCTTAATATAAATTAATAATTAAAATGTCCATTTATAAACTGGAGCTATATAAACTAATTACAGGACTAGATATAACTACTGTAGTATCTTCAATAAAACACTTGATGATCTTGATCTTGTATTTATTTTAGTAGTAAGTAGCTTCTTAATATTATTTCTTATATATATTCTAATTCGGCATATCCGTCCGTCTAGCTATGATATAGGTAAGAGCTGTCAAAGTGTCAGCCATAGATAACATAATTTTAGGAGTGCGTTCGTAAACGTCACTCCGCTACAACTACCTCATGTCATTGTATGTGCAAAGTTTCAATACAATCCAACACGTAGTTTTAAAATGCGAACGAAACTCCGTTTGTATGGGAAAGTGAAATTCGGCCGAGCTTGCTGGGGATGGGGACTTTAATTGTGAGTACGCTAAGTACCTATGGCCGATTCTTTTGCACAGTGCGCCACAGTGTTCTTATTTAAGTTAAAGCTGATCCCATACAGTAGCTAAATTCATGTTATTCAGCTATATACAGTCTACTTATATGTAGGTATCCTACGTGATATCGAAATTGCATTTCCTAGTCAGCAAATAGTATGTTACTTAGTTGCTTTTGTTTTTGTATTTTACAAGCGACTTCACGGGAAGTAGCAGGTAGGTCCCCGCTCCCACGAGGCAACAAATGCAAATGTTATGAGGTGCAAATGAGCGGGTCGTGCGGCGCTTACCAACGCACGGGTGCATCCCGGACGCATCAGTACGATCAGTAGCTGTCACGCTGTCGCCGCCGGCTTCTTTATGAGGGATTGTCTGCCGTTTGCTTCATCAAAAGAGGTTGTCGCTGCGCACATCATTGTAATTCGCGTATAAGTTCCTTACAATCAGCAATAATCGATTGCAGTAGAGAACTTGTTTATTCTCGTTTAAATAACATTAGGATTATAAGTCTAGTGAACATTTAGGAAAGACAGATTTTGGTTTGCCGAAACATGCACTACTTAGTACTAAATCCTGTCTTAGTTCTTATATGTCGGCAACCTACTCAAGCTTAATTTATTATTAGATAACTACCTATATTTAAAAAACTGCTAAACTTTACTGCATCGTCTGACTAGTTATGATTAATTTCATAGCTTGATGAAATAGCGTTTAATCTGAACGATATTGTTATTAGTGCCGATTGGAATCAATTCCTCACTGTTCTTTTTATTGTTTTCTTTATTTTTGATGATCTTTTGAACTTGTCGGTTGTAACTTGTCTTGGTAATCTTGGTAAAAGTTAAGCACCGTTGGTACCTAAGATGATGTATGTAAGTGGATAAAATTGTAATTTTGAATTAATTTGATAATGTTATGTATATTATGTAATTAAATTGTATTTTGAATTTATCAAATAATGTAAATTGTATGTACTGACGATCATAATATAAATTCGTGTAGATTAGTCTAGGATAATAATTTATATTGTAATTTTATATTATGAAAATAAATATCTAAATCTAAATCTATTAACAAGCAAGTAAATAAAATAAGTAAGTAAAGAGCTCTGTCGGTGAATGGCTAGGTGTATCCCTTGCTTTTAGATTAAATTGTCTTAAAGGGCCTCTGCGCTGTTGGCTTCGGCCCCACGCACGCCTCTCAAAAGTCCGGGACCCCATGGTCCCGAGATATGGAAAGGACAAACAAATAATAATAAGTTACCTACTGTGTTGACATATTTTGTAATTTTATACACATTATTATTTTTGACTGTACCGTACCGTTTGGGTCTTGGTCCATAACGAAGAGAATAAATCGCCAAACATGCACAATGGGTCGTTGAAGAGTTCCATTCTGATCATCATCAGCAGTTCCACTTCATCAAATGTCACTTTTTTAAATGGAAATGCTGGATTTGTTGATGAAAATACAAAAATCACTATATGTATGCCTTTCACATTTGAGAAGTTCCCTCGATTCCTCATCAGAACTCGAGCTTGACAAAAATGTGTCTTAAAAACCTAACTTGCTTAACAAACATAACGAAGAGGACAAATCGCCAAACGTGAACTATGCGTCATTGAAGAGTTCCGTTCTGATCATCATAAGCAGTTCCACTTCATTAAATGTCACCTTTTTAAATGTGAATGCTTGATTTGTTGATGAAAATACTAAAATCACTATATGTATGCCTTTAACATTTGAGGAGTTCCTCATTCCTCATGGATCCCATCATCAGAACTGCGTTTTGACAAAAACGGGACCAATCTGTATGTATATACGTGTGAAAATTTCAACTGTCTAGCTACCACGGTTCATGAGATACAGCCTGGCGATAGACAGACAGATGGACAGCGGAGTCTTAGTAATAGGGTCCCGTTTTTACCCTTTGGGCACGGAACCCTAAAAAAGAGACCTTTTTAAAAAATTTAATCAGGCGTTAAATTCCGGAAGCGAATTTTAGAGGAAGTGGCCATCACTGCCGGCGGATAAATGCTCGTCAAATTTATATTCGACGAGACGAGGAGTCAGCGTCAGCCCGAACGCTCGGAGCGCTCGGAGCGCTTCCTACATTAACAAAGCTTTAGGGTACAATAATGGTACAATAAAAATTTACCGCCGCGATGTAAAAACTACCAGTGAGATGCTTCGAGTCTAGAACGCTACAGCTACAGCCCAGCAGCGCAGTACTTTAAATTAGGTATTTAATGCTCTATCGGTAAGATCCTAAAACCTAAACCAATTTAGAATGTTTACCATTTCGGATGTTTTTTGGGTCGGATGTTTAAATTGTTGCCAAGTATATTTTTGTTGTATTTTAGATATTTTGCCTACTCGACGGTGTTACTTGTTATTATTTAAAGGCGAAAATGCGTCTGGACGCCTGAACCAAGCCTGAACACACTAATTGTTGATAACCTGGATCACATAAGTGACGTTGGTCTAGTTCTTTTGGCATTTCTGTCAACCCATCTAAGTGCCAGGTCATTATTCTGGGTAGTCGATGGCAACTCTTGAAGTTGGATGCGGTTTCTGTTGCACCGATAATTTTTGACGGCTCGGTCATCCCAGTTTCGAGTCAAGTGAAGGACCTCGGTTTAATCATTGACAGGCATCTCTCATGGGACGGGCAACTTTTTGAGATCAGTCGGAAGGTCACCTGTACCTTACACACACTCTACCGGTTCAAAAACTTCCTTCCGGTATGCACAAAGAAATTGCTCGTTCATGCACTCATCCTCCCGCTCATTGATTATGCTGATGTGTGCACAATTAACTAACATGGATCAAAATTCTCTCAACAAACTCGATCGACAGGTAAACAATGGAATATGGTTCATTTTTGGAATTCGAAAGTTTGATCATATATCCAGCTACCGTCGCCAGCTCAAGTGGCTTCCCATAAGTCAGCGCCACAGAACTATATCAAGATAGAAGAAAAGAGTGTATGTACCTCGCGTGGCGAAACTACGACCCGGTGGCACAATTCCTCGCCGCGAACTTCAGTCTGCTCCCGATCGATGTCTGCTTGCGACGTCAGGTTTTAAAAACACAATGGTTTCTTGCGCAATAATTAACTGTTCAAACACTACCAATAAAGTTGGAGCTGTTAATGGAGGTATTTCCTTTCATTGGTAAGTACAATTTGTCCTTAAATGCATGCACTTGGCCTAGGCCCGTGAATGGCAGTATTAATTCGGTGAAAGCCGAGAAAAAAATAAAATAATAATAATAATATTCAAGAAGTTGTAACATAGGTACATAATAAAAGTACACGATAATGCTTACAAACTAATTGAAAGGGAAGGTGGCTCAGCTGATGTCTGTGCCAAAAAGGCTTCGGGGCACAGCAGCCCCAAAGGTTTTCAGCAACGGACGCTGTTATTCTGCCACCGCCGTAATTGTATCTAGCTAAGGACAGTATAAACATTTACACTATTACATATAGGACATGATAGCAAAATCGAACAATGCGCAGTGGATAAAAAAGTGCTAAATTTAAATATCTATTGAGCAGGTCACTCAACCAAAAGTGTACGTTACTTCCTTTTGGAGGTCCAGTAAATAAGCCTTACAACGTAGTTCGAAAACCGCCAGGGACTTACAGTTAACTACTGGTGGCGGCAAATTGTTCCAGCATTTAGACGCTGCATAACGAAAACTGACTCCAAATGGCTGAAGCCGGAGTAGTAGAAGAGAGATACGCTCTTGTTGCTCACGCAAACCTTTCAAGTTTCGGTTAGGCTTCCATTCAAGTTTACGCGCGAGATAGGGTGGAATACCAGATTGTTTAAGCGTAAATACCATTGCCGCAAGCTTTAATATTCTTCTGTGTGACATATTCAGTTTACCCGCTTTATTAAGGTAAGGGCTAATATGTGAGCGGCGAGGGATATTTTGACAGAAACGCATGCATGAGTTTTGCACACGTTGAATCGCTCGTTCTGTTCTTTTTCTTATGCAAGGCCCATATACAACGTCTCCATAATCCAGTTGGGATAAAACTAGCGCATCTGACAAGCGTTCGCGAACATTTTGTGTTAGGTAGGGTCTAAGCTTATATAATGAATTTAGTGCACCATAGCATTTTGGTATTTTAGTATTTATATGAGCTTCAAATCGAAGCGACTCATCCATTACGATGCCTAAATTTTTAACCTGACTCTCTTCTGATATAGGCAGCCCTGATATTCGCAAGTCGATTTCAAGGCCACGTACTTCAGCAATCTGTTTCTTCGTTCCCAAAATAATGAAGACAGATTTTTTTGGGTTAATGATGAGACCATTGTCATTGGACCAACCAGCTACAGCTTCTAAATCGGTATTAATTTGCGATATTGCAATTGCGACGTCAGTTTTAGTGGGGTGTATATGCTTCATTAGCTGGGTGTCATCTGCATACATGTGGTACGAACAATTTTTGATGACCTCGAGAAGGCTCGAAGTGTACAGACTGTATAAGGTCGGACCCAATATTGACCCAAACGGGGTGATGAGCGAGCAATTTTTCCTTCGTCGTTTGGGCATTCAACTATTTGGTTTCTGTCGGTGAAATAGGAAGAGAACCATCTACAAAGTGACTCAGAAAATCCGTAGGTCTTCATTCTGTTAAGGAGCACGGGAATCAATATACTATCGAATGCCCAGCTAAAGTCTAACAAGACAAGAATTGTCGCAAGTCCATCGTTAGAAGCCTTAAGTGTCTCATCAATCTTGATATAGTTCTGTGATTTTTATTTTAAAATTTAATTCGGGCAACAAGGCCCATATTACATATACCTTATAGACTAACATACATATAAATTTCATAAACTTAAAAACTAAACACTACTTTGGCAATAGAACGGCGTGGCTCCGTTGAATCGTCAACGTGAATTATCATTTCCTCTGTCGGCTCTTATCGATATTTTAGAATCGATGCCGTGTTCTAATCGATCTGTGAATCGATGCTTTTGAATCGTTTCGCGCGGCTTATGTTTCTCATCAGTCTCATCACTAAATTACGCTCGTGACGTCAAAGTACCTACGCAAAATGTTACACGCTCGGTCTCCCTACAATTTGCCGAGCTCTTTACTTCTATCTTGATATAGTTCTGTGGTCAGCACCGATCCTTTCGAATACTCTCCTCACTCTTCTCTATCCTATTCGAGCCCCCCACTCCAGAATATCTAAAATATAACTTCAGCTTTATTACCCCCCGCCCAGGCTGCGAGCTGCGCGCTGCCCGTTCTCTTAAACTCTCTGTTCTCCCGCACCATACCGGTTTTCTCACGTCTTCTTTCGCTGTTCAAGCAATCCGTCTTTGGAATTCGCTTCCACAAGAAAGCCCCAAACAAGCTGACTTTCAAACGAATGCTCTACAAGCACCTGCTAGATACTGTCTAGTGGGACCCCCCCCCCTCTCCCCACGCACATGCAAAAATATATTTATGTATATATATAATAAATTTGTATATGTATTTTTATTGTTTATTTATGTAGTTTATAAAGGTAAGTATATAAATATTACTAGTTTGTATAGGTATATTGGCGTTAGTATTATAATTTATATTTAGAACATTTTTTTTGCATCACACTGCACCCACCTTAACTAATTTCTGTTTGGCCCAGTGGTTGACTGGTAGAGAATGCCTCAAGGCATTAAGTCCGCCTTTTGTACTTGTTCTTGTGCAATAAAGTTTAAAACAAATAAATAAATAATAATTGTTTTTAGCACTGTTTAACAGCCTCGTATTGTAGGTAGTTTACTAAACTAGGCATAATTATGCCTAGTTATTACTAGCTGTTGCGACTTCGTTCGCGTGGATTTTTCAATTCCCGATACATTTTTTCAACCCCTTTTTAAACTTGTTAGGGGACGAATTTTCAAGAGCATTGAAACTATTTTTCTTACTATATATTGAGTCTCACCTTCCTACGAATTTCAAGTCCCGGATTTGTAACAGAAACTCAATTGTTTCCGTTACAAATTTTCAACCCCCTTTTAACCCCAGGAAGATTTTTTAAAAACACAGAAATTACATTTCTTGTGTTGTAATATAGTGTCTTCCTACGAAGTTTCTTACTCACAAAAATGTCTGTTCCCGGTACAAATTTTCAACCCCCTTTTCACCACCAAAGGGGATGAATTTTTAGAAACGCCTTAATTTTTTTTTCATAAATATTGCAGTCTCCGATTGAAAGTAAGTTCTAAGGAACTAATCATGGCTGTACGTCTATTACTTTAATTTTAATTAATAACTATGCAAATTTACCTTGTCTTTTTCCTCGTATTCGATATGAAAAGTAGATTGTTTAACTCGGATGAAAGGCACCAAGCGTCATCTAATCCCTTTGTTAACAATCTTCTTGTGATGGAAGGGTAACTACGGAACCTACACTGAGCATGGCGCGACATGCTCTTGGCCGGTTCATGTAAAAAAACTTTACGGGACAGGCCTTGTGTTGTTGGCACGGTATTGTTAGTACGGTAAGCTGCAGAGCTATAAATTACCACCATCAAGTATACCTATGTACTTCAGTGTAGTGTAGGTATTAAGGTCATGTAGGGATTCCCTACAAGTGTTTCTTTTGCCACAAATTTTCTTTTATCCCATACCCTATCTAAACTTAACTAGGTATGTTTGTGTCTTTGCCTTGCTTAGGTAATCTTTCTCTCGATTTGGTGCATTCGCGTTCGCGAACAAGTGATTTGGTACATACAAGTCGAGCGTTGTGTCATGTAATTAGTCAAATTGTGTAAAGTTGTTGAAATAATAGTCCCCCTTAAATAGTGTAGGTAACCCGAAGAAATTTGCAAGAATGGAGCAAATCGACAAAAAATCGACGCGTCCAGGAAGCTTTTGGAATAAGGTGGCGAAAAAACCACGCTGCCTTTGCAGCGGATTGTAGCTGAATATGAGACCTGGGTTCATCCTTTTGAACCTTAGTCTAAACGGCGGATTGTAGCTGGATATGAACCTGGGTTCATCCTTTTGAACCTCAGTCTAAACGGCGGATTGTAGCTGGATATGAGACCTGGGTTCATCCTTTTGAACCTCAGTCTAAACGGCGGATTGTAGCTGGATATGAGACCTGGGTTCATCCTTTTGAACCTCAGTCTAAACGGCGGATTGTAGCTGGTTATGAGACCTGGGTTCATCCTTTTGAACCTCAGTCTAAACGGCGGATTGTAGCTGGATATGAGACCTGGGTTCATCCTTTTGAACCTCAGTCTAAACGGCGGATTGTAGCTGGATATGAGACCTGGGTTCATCCTTTTGAACCTCAGTCTAAACGGCGGATTGTAGCTGGATATGAGACCTGGGTTCATCCTTTTGAACCTCAGTCTAAACAGGAGACAATGCAGTGGCAGAAGAAGGGTATTATCCTATCACCTAAAAATATTTAAGGTGTCTTAATCGGCTGGTGCTAGTAGCTACGATTGTTTGACATAGTCAAGGATTTTTTTTGTTTGACTATAAAGATAAGGGTGTCACTATTACTGTTACTGCAGAGCATTACGTATGATTATTGGAGCAAATGCAGGAATCTATTAAAGAAAAAAGGCGAGTACAATTGACTAGTGCTCCGATTGACAAGTGGTATTGCGAATGCGATGGCTGCCCTGGACCTGAATAAATTAGGCTTCCTCATTTTTGATCATCTCATTGTACAGTCTGTACCTATTGTATATTTTTCCCCTCACTAGCTCGGAAAGCCGTCTTTTATCCTTTACAACAAGCGGGTAAAAACGCATTATATCCACTAGTGGGGAAAGTAATTTGACCTTGGATGGAGCATGTTTAAGTAGCTTTTGACAGATAACAAAACGTAAAACGCTCATAATAATGGTTCGTTCGATATTAATTATCATTAAATAAATGGTTTGAGAATTTAATAAAAAAATACCAAATTTAGCTTTGTTTAATGATTTTAAGTCATAAAACTTAAAATTAAATAAAAAACATTTAATATTGTCTTCGGTTACCGCGATAGTTACTCATGAAATAAAACTATGAAAACGGATTATATCGCGTATATTGAATTTATATTACATCCCGACGTTTCGAACTCTTTACAGCGTTCGTGGTCAACGGGTGACGTGACGGGTGAGTCACCCGTTGACCACGAACGCTGTAAAGAGTTCGAAACGTCGGGATGTATTATAAATTCAATATACGCGATATAATCCGTTTTCATAGTTTTATTTCATAAAAAACATTTGTTTTTTTTATAATGATGTTGAATATAATTCTGAACGCACAAGTTGAGTAGATGCAATTTCAAAACGCATCGTCAGAAATGTCAACAATGTCAACAACATTTTTACATGATGTTATACTATATTGATAATGATATTGATGATTATAATTAACCTGATGATGATTATAATGTGTACAAATAAAAACTTATAGGTATTTTTTATGAGCTGTTTTTTGCATGTTGCATTTTCCTCGCTATATTGAGGTGAAAAGTTTTGTGTTACACACGGGTGCAAATGTATTTTACTTCTTGTGTGTTGAAACACTCGCTACGCTCAGGATTCTATTTTAGAACCTCTCGCTTCGCTCGTGGTTCAACTATAGGATCCTTTCGCTTGCTCGTGTTTTAATTCCACACTCGCGGGTTAAATATAACTCTGCACCCTTGTATAACAAATAACTATTCTGTCAGCAGGCACGCGCCGCGCCGCGTGGCCGCGGGTGTCTAGCTTCAGCCGCCGCTTGCAGCCGTCACCCGAATCCCTTCAAGTACTTACTTTATTTATTTATCATTTATTGCAGACAACATTGGTCCATATACATAATAAGCATAACACAATAAGCCAACAGTTGCAATTATAATAAGAATTAAAATAAAATTATGTTAAAATTAATAATAAATAAATCTTGACATTACCTTCGTTTACCACTCCTAAGACAAGCGACCGGAACGTGGCATAGCAACGTTTGACTGCCGATTCTTCACAGCACACAACATACTTAGGCACTTACATGTTTACCTAGAAACCGTTACAAATCAAATCCGCCGCTACGTAAAATCATGTAAATATTGTAGGTGCCATCTGATTTGGATCGACGATCTTCGTTTTGGAACGTATCCCTATTGCAAACAAACCGATAGGGTGCACGTACATAGGTAAACAAAAGAATAGGCAACATTAAAATAGCGTAAGCTTTTGTACTTAAAATAGCAAATATTTTAGCATATAACGGAATTTACATCTGGCAGGCAACGTATTAGCAGGCCGACGTTATGGCGTAATTAATCCTATGCATCGTTCGGAAATAATGGGGAACAAAAGAGCATTGTTTACAGGGGGCAGCTCGCCGTCGCGTCGCGGCTCCGCGGTAGCAGTGCGTGAAACATGAGCGGCGCGAGCGCTAACGGCTGGGCCACGACAGACGCCATTGGTCTAAGGCGTCCGGCGGGGCGGGGCGGCTGGCGGCTGGCGGCATGGAAAACGCGAGCGACCGCCAGGAGTAGCGGCGACAGCGACTAATAGGACCGGCTGGGACGTAGACGTATTTAAAAACATGTTTTTGGCACAGGCAATTCATTAAATCTCTCAGTTTCACCCCCCTTTTCACTCTCATTAGGGATGATTTCCGACATAAAAACTGTCCTATGTCCTTCCCCGGGACTCAAACTATCTCTATGCCCAATTTCAACTAAATCGCGAAGAGGTACCACACAGATAGACAGACAGACTTTCGCATTTATAATATTAGTATGGATTGTTTGTCAATAGCATCTTGTACAAATTTATTTACAGCTAGTTCAGCATAGTGTATAGAAACATTGTCTATAGAAAGCACCAGGAAAAAAATACGAATACACAAGAATGAGTGTGGCCACGTTACTACATACTTAAATACGCGAAAGTACATTTAAAATTTCAATAATAAACGCTTCAGTGTCCACATCGCTCGAAAAAAAAAACCAAAATGTCTTGGGCCGGTTGTGCCGAGCAGGGATGTTGCGGATGCCGATTTTTTGACATCCGCGGATGCAGATGCGGATGCGGATATTTAAAGGCTCACATCCGCGGATGCGGATGCGGATGTCGAGATTAGGCACATAAAAAATGTCAAATATTACACTTTAGTAATTTTTATTTAAAAAAAACGAAACCATTAGTATTTGAACAAGAATATAGGTGCCCCACAATCGTATTACTATACTAAAGCCCAAATAAAACAAACTTTACAATGCATGTGCTCCAAAAGTGCGTTTCCTACGGAGCCATATCATGCGGAAAGTACTACTTTTCCGCACTAGTGCTTTTTGTTTTTAATTTTGTTTTACAGTACAGTACAGTACAGTATATGGTGCTACTTTCTCGCACTAGTGCGGAAAAGAGCACTTTTCGTGCATATTTCGAAAGTTTAAAGGGCCATATGTACTGTAAAACGTTGAACGATACACGTGCGAATAGGTAATTCGCAACTCGTGTCGATTTAAAACACTCCTTTTAATAATTAAGAGGCCGGTGTCGATTTTAGTCGCAAAAATGTAAAATTGATAGATTTAGTCGGTGAAATTGTATACCTTTTGTTACCTAATTGAAATAACAAGTACTGGTTTCTATTAGCGCATCTTCTTATCTTACCTTTTATCAGATCAATTTATTGAAAACAGACTCACTAAATTAGTAATGTTAGCTTTTCTGATGGACGTTTAGGTAAACGCGCGTAAAGCACTGATTTTGTCGCTCTTATTTGTAAATTTCGTAGTTTGGACGGCTAAACATGGTAATTTTGTATTACACATATCCTGTTCTTGACGTTTATCAGACTACATTTTTATTATTATGACTTTGAAGTAGTGTAAATGAAAGTTATAAGAAATCAATTTTCTCCAGAAATTACTTCAAAACAAGTGACAATTTCTCTAAAAATCGACTAAATTTCAACGTAATTTTGATACTTAAACAATCTACAACATTTGTTGAAACTATTCTTATACATCAATTTGTGTAATTTACCACCATAAATTTTTGATGAATTTTTAAAAACTGCCCCTTCTTTTCATATATTACCGGAGACGCACGCTTGCGACCTCATTATTAAAAGGCAAGATGAGAAGACGTGCTAATAGAAACCAATACTTGTTATTTAGATATTACGTAACAAACGTGTATAATTTCAACGACTAAATCTATCAATTTAAAATTTTTGCTCCAAAATCGACTACGGCCTCTTAAACTTATTTGCCATGATATGTTTTTTTATTTACTCGCACAATGCATAGTAAAACATTGTATGATACACGTGCGTAAAGACGTAGCACTTACGGCGCCGCTAAGATGTTCCTGTACCTACCTGTTCCACATCCGCATCCGCGTTAAGCTCCGCATCGATTTTATGCGGATGAGGATGCGTATTTTGAAAATAATGCGGAAGTTCCGCGGTTGCGGATTCGGATGCGAATATTCGCAACATCCCTGGTGCCGAGTCGTGGCATCGCCCGCGCTGCCCGATATGGGCGATATGTTCAAGTCGCGCCCCGTCCCGCTCGCCGCCCGCCGCCGGCCAGCCGATCGCCCGGTGCACGCCGCGCGCGTTGCCACTCGGCGACAACGCATGCATTATTCGCCGCCGGGTTATTGTATTGTTTTTGCGACTTATCGCCGGTCGCCATCGCCGATCGCCTTAGACCAATCGCTGCCCCAATATTACAGAGTTCTATGTTACATTTTCAAGATAGTTGAAATTCGATTTAATGTCACTATGATAAAATTCAAATTTCAGTTCGATAAAAGTGAAACAGAACCCTGTAATATTGGGCCAGCGCAATGTCGTGGCCAGGTCGTAACGAGCGCGCTCGACGGCCCGCCGCCGGCCCGTGCACCCACGATCCCCATCCCATCCGTCTTTTTCTTTACATGCTGGATACAAACATTATCACAAACTTAGGTAGCTTGTAAATAGGAAATCTAATCTGTAGTATCGAAAAATTCGGGTAGGTCGTGGGGCCTATGATGGCCGTGCTTTATCATTTTTCATAGTGATCGTAACGTTTTATTAAGTAGGTTTTATACATGACCCGATAGAAAATTAATTTCAATTATTTTAAAAAAAGGGAACCGCTTTCAAAAAATAATTTGTATATAAATACCCCGCCCCTATCCTTGTCCAGTCCCTATCTCATCGTAAAGTAAATTTCTGCCAAAAAGTAATTAATACCTAATAATAAGCAAATTAATAACCATCCGGGTAATGACTTAGGTTTTGAAGGCGGTGCCAAACCTAAAAAAAAGACACACTTATTTAGTTACTAGCTGTACCCGCGGCTTCGCCTGCGTGGAATTCGGCTGTGTCATGGCGAAGCAGACGCTCACGGGGACCTGTAGGCGCTTGAAGCGGAACGGGAAGTTGCTCGGGATGAGGGGGATGCGCGGGATGAACACGGCTTCTCCGGCGCCACACTCCGTCAGGATCTACGCCTACATATGTATTGCGTACGATGTCTTTGGGATCACAATCGAGACTCGCGCTGGCTTGCCGTTTCAGCCGAAAGCGAAGCGACCTGCCTGGCTAGAGCGCCATGAGTCTCTCACCGTGGTCTTTCTCAGACTCCTGAGACCGTGCCCCTTGTAGCCTCAATGCGTTGCGATACTTTCGCGGGAAGGCATAGTAACGCGTATAAGTCCCAAATCGTTTGACAATTACTCCGAAAACGACATAGAAAAATGTTTTTTTTTTTTTTTTTTAAAGTACCCACCTTCGTGGTCATTATTAAGAGGAAAGGGCACGGCCGCTTCTCCATACAAACGCAGTCTCCATTTTCCTCTATTATTATGAAAATATTTTTAGGTACATAATTTGATGTATATTTACCATAGCGAAACGCTACATTTTCTACGTTTGATTTTTGTTTGATTTTTTGATTATTGTAAAAATTAGGAGCGAAAAACAGATTTCATGGAAATTCTTTAATGCTTCTAACTTTTATAATAAGTAATTAAAAATTCCAAAAACACAAACGTACACGGGACATAGCTGTGGTTGATACACAACTAATTGTGTCAAAATATTTTGAATAATGTTAACATCAAGAGAGGAAAATGAGGACTAACAGTTGTACGAAAAGGTGATTTCGCGCGGGTCCTCCACTTTCGTCTTAAGTGCTTAAAGGATGCGATACGTATGATATGAATATGGATGCGATATAATTACCTACAATTAGGTATAATTTATGATGGAGAAAATTAATAATTTTAAATAATTACCTATGCAATTAAACGCGTGTTGATATGCGTGTTGATTTTACCACTATGTAACTATGAATACTTGATTACTTAATGTTTACTCTGTTCCCCAAAAGATGGCACTGTGCAATGTGTGGCAATTAATTTATTGTACAATTAAAAAAAATATTGTTGATATCCGTACCCCCTCTTCTAAACTTAGAGTTAATTTGGCAAAATCCTTCCTCGGTGGCGTACACCAGTACACAGTACGTTGTGACATGAATAGTCACAACGTACTAATTTCAGCGCCATCTGTTAGTTTGGCAGGGTACTCGATAGTCGTAGCACATATTTGAAGAAAAAGTTTGCACCTCCTTCCTAAGTAGCGCTATAAGATTCAGGTGCAACCTAAAGGGGCCCACTGACTATCAGTCCGCCGGACGATATCGGCCTGTCAGTTAGAACAAAAATTTGACAGTTCCGAACAACTGACAGGCCGATATCGTCCGGCGGACTGTTAGTCAGTGGGCCCCTTAACTCAATGAGGGCTAACGCGTATGAATTCGCCGCTAGGGGCGCTAGTGTAGATGGTGGTCTTCGCAAAGTTCGAAATGTCAAATGTCACTTGTCACTTCAATGACTGACAGCTGTTCTTTAGTATTTTGGACCACCATCAACAGAGGCGCCAACTGGTGAGCAAAAAAACGATAGCCCTCATTAGTCGAGTGTGCTCAAACGATAAAAATGTCAAATACGGCGTTCTTTGAATAAAAGATTTCCTTTGGCAGAATTAATCTTGGTGTTCTTAAGATGTATTTAAGAAGTGGAGCTACCCATATTTTTGATGTAGGGGGGTGGGGATGCTTAAGATTAGGTTCTAAGTCGTTTAGTATCATTTTCAACTAAATCAAAAGACGTATAGGTACGTAGATTTCATGTAAATCAGTTCAGGCGGTTATTGATTCCCCCTACAATATTACAGCTTCCTTTTCAGTTTTAAGGTAATTTTTTTGGGATAAAAACTACCCTAGTTCTTCTACGGGACTCAAACTATCTCTATACCAAATTTTATCTAAATCGGTTTAGCGGTTATTGAATCCCATACCAATTTCCACCTCCCTTTTCACACCCTTAAGGGATGATGTTTGAGATTCAAACTATCCTATGCTCTTCCCTGAGACTCAAACTATCTCTATACCAAATTTAAACTAAATTGGTTCAGCGGTTTAAACGTAAAGAGGTAGTAAAATTTTTTTTTTTCATATTTTTTGTATGTTCACTCCGGAATGGTGTCATTTTGATATCATAAATGAATTCGGCAAACCTGATTTATACAAAAACGATACCTAATTTGGCCTAGTAGCTTAAATTATATAGTTATCAAGATAAAGTTTTTAACCCCTTTTCCAGCACCTTGGGGGATGAATCATTAAAAACGCTGAAAGTAATTTTCTTGCTTTTTAATAAAATACCTTTTTGCAAGTTTCAAGTTCCTAGCTTAAAATAAAATTTGCACCCCAAGACAAACTTTCACCCCCTTTTCAACAAAAGTTAAATTTCCACAAACGTCGATTACTTTTTTTGTAATCGTCTATTATACCTTTCTAAGAAGTTTCAAAGCATTCGTAATGGATTCAAACTTTCAACCCTCTTTTAACCCCGTTAGGGGACGAATTCTTGAAAACGCTGAAATCACTTTTCCTGTACTATAATTATATGCCCATATACAAAGATTCAAGTAACTCACTCGAAAAAAATTTGATCTCCATACAAACTTTCAACCTCTTTTTCACCTCCTTAGGGGATGAATTTTCAAAAACGCTGAAATCAGTTTTCTTGTAATTCAATAATATATCTTTTTACGAAGTTTCAAATTGCTAGCTTAAAATAAATCTTGAACCCCATACAAACTTTCATCCCCTTTTTAACCCCCTTAGGGGTAAAATTTCTTAAATTTTTATAGCCTATAACCTGGCCGTGGATTTTTTCGACAGATTAGTAGTTTGCATCAAAATCCGTTCAGCCGTTTTCATTTGATGCGCGGTCAAATAAACAGACAAACAGATAAACAGACAGACAAAAATTCTAAAAACTGTTTGAACGTGTTCTGTTATAGATTCTAAGTATCCCCAGCCAATTTTTTTTCGAATATCTTCCATGAGTTCCATGTACAGACTTTCGACCCTCTTCCGCTTTATTATATGTATAGATTGCACTACTAGTTAGTATAGGTACGTACTTCTCGTATTTTTTTTCTATTTGGCAGCTAAGAATAGGTATTAATTAATTACTACGCGGTTCCCTTCTTTTTAAAAAGAATTTAAATGAAGTTATTACAGTTTTTACTTATATTTTGTTTTCTTTAATTTTATTTCTTACTTTTTAATAGTGTTTTTTATTTATTTATTTTATTTTTCTATTTATTAAATTTTATTTTTTTACTTTTTAAGGTTTGTTGTTTTTTTTGTTTCAATTTTTTACCTTTTTTTATTATTTATATATTTCATTTTACTTTTTAGTGAATATTCAATATTAAAATATAAACGTGTTATAATGATGAAGGGGCAAGTAATAAAATATGAAATATGTATATTTTTCGTATTCTTAGATTAACACTGATTTTTATTTTGATTACGATTACGACGTTTAAAGGAAACTAATATAGGGTGGGCCAGTGATAAATTCTCTTTTCGTATTGACGTCTTTCGTTAAAACATTGGCCCACCCTATATAAACCACCCTCATCAATAAGTAGTCATGAAATGGAACAAGTATAAATTTAAAAAAAAATTGAAAAGAGAAAAGTACTAGTTTGCGATAACCCAACTTTCCGCACGTAAAGTAGCACTTATTGAGCAACTGTATAAAAAAAAAAGTTTCACTAGCATAGTGGTTTCCTAAAACCACACAATTAATTTTTAAGTGTATTTATGTTATGTGACATCACATCACCACATCTCATGACCTTATTGTTTGGGTTAATGTAAAATTTCCAAGACCTTTACAATAACGGGAGAACAAAGGTACCCCTATTTAAATTGGCCCGTTGGACCTGTGTACACAGTACCTCGCATTAATTTGGCCGATAGGCGATAAGTTGCACGCCGGATAATCTTATCCGCCTATCTAGGCACAATAGCCATTACAACAAACTACCTATACTGAAAGACAAAGCGGTTACGGTGATGTCTTAACGCAACTTGTTCTGAAAGCTTTTAAATGAAATGCGGAGGTTTTGCTTGTCTCCTCCGTTCAACTTCAGCCGCTTAAGTGTCTCAGATAACGACGTCGTTTCATTTTGGCCGATACGAACCCTTTCATGTTCAGTGCTCCTTTAACTAAATACAATGAATCCGGAAAGCATTAAATAGGCTACTTAGTGAGGTAAGTAGATGTAGGTAAATATTGTACTTAGATGATGTCATCAAATCTCATGTAAAATCGGATAAATTATATTTAGCAGATTGTAGGTATATAGATGAACTTCTTGTTAATCTTATTAAAGCTATGCGCCTACAGTGATAATCTGAACAAAGTGCAAGTACAATAATCTGAAACAATTAAGTTATTTAGTCGTTATCCATTTTTGCCCGACTGAAGTACATTATAGTACACAGTGAATGCAGTCACAGCCTGCTTGCTGTAAAGGTAGACCAGGTCAGGTACCTAGTTTGTTTGCTTGGGCAACTGTTTGGTGTGCGGGCACATGGCGGGCACGATGGAGCTGCACACTCGCTGCACACGCAGTCACGCACCGAGCACAGGAATAAAAGTGCACTCTTGACTTGACACATTTGTGGAGAGCCTGCGCCTTGCCTGAATGAAAGGAACTGTGTTGGAACTCGGAGTTGACTTGTTTTTACATATTTCAGGATGTAAATTAAAATCAATAATATATTATACTCAGTAGGTACCTAATCAACAAACCTGTGATAACTCGGGGTATATATTCTAGGGATTTGATATCGATAATAAATATGTAAATATATATTTTGCATCCGTCAGCCGCCCATTAGTCAATTATATTGTCAAAATAGTTTTCATAAAGGACTCCTTTCAGGCTTATTATGCAAAATAATATGAAACGAAATGGTTTATGTACCTAATGGTATTTTTATGTATTCACTATTTATGTACTTTTAGCAATAAATGAAGATGGAGTAATATAGTTTGTCAAAGGACTGTCTCATTTCAAATATAGACAATCATACTATCTTTATCTTACACTAGTACTAGCACCCAAAAGAAAAGGATGAGTAGTTTTTTTTGTTCTTATTTACTGACAATTTGGTTTGACCAACTATATTTAAGAAATAATAAATAACGATATAAAATGATTAGAATAAAACATTTAGTGCCAATGTGGAAATATTAACCTGGTTTAAAAATAAAATAAATTCTTCGAAAAAACACCTTTTTAAAATGTAAGAATAGAATCATACATATACAAAGCGATTTTGTATAAATATATTTATTTTGTAGAACATTTCGATGTTGACAGTAACGTCGATATATTTAATTGTCGATAAAATATTTTACTACGTCACTTTAGTATAAGTGCCCCGAGTTATCCTAGGTAGGCTAATCAAGAACCAAACAAAAGTATAATAAAAGTAAGTAAGCAGATAAAAAGAAATAAATAAATATTATAGGACATTCATAGGTACACACTTACACAGATTGACTAAGTCCCACGGTAAGCCCAAGGAGGCTTGTGTTATGGGTACTCAGACAACTATACAATACAATACAATACAATTAGCCTTTAATCACTGACTATTTTAAAGATATGTTTAGTTTCTTTATAATTGATTAATAGTTTTCACTAGTCAGGTTGTCGGGGTTTTCGACAAAAGCCTCCTCTAAAGCTTTCCAGTCATCTCTATTTCGAGCTGTTCTTATCCACTTTGGGGGGAAATCGTCCTCCCATCTAATTTTCGGGTGTCCCTGACCTCTCTTGCTGTATGAAGGGAACCAGTTCGTTATATTTTGTGTCCATTTGTCTACTTTCGATCTTGACATGTGACCTGTCCACCTCCATTTTCTTTTTCTTATTTCTCTGGCTGCGTCTCTAACTTTGGTTTTTTTCCTGATTGTTGTCAGTCTCCATCTGTCATTTATTCTTATTCCTAGCATGCTTTTTTCCATGCTGTGTTGACAAACCGCAATCTTTTGTATGTTTTTCTTAGTGCATGCCCATGTTTCACAACAACCGTATGTCAAGCATGGCAGTAGACAGGTATTGTAGAGTTTGGATTTGATTTTCATTGGTACACTTTTGTTTTTCATTATCTCTTTCATAGACCAGTATTTGTTCCATGTATTATTAATCCTTTTGTCTAGTTCTTTGAGCATTTGATCTTCTGGTGATAGACAACGATATCACAAACTATATAGAGATACTACGCATCCCATGAGTCAGATAGATAAATATCAGCGGTAACCTAGTAAAGTTAGATTTGAATTATGCTTGAGTAAGGCCAAGCTAAGTTGGCAGCGATTTTGACAGCACAGACTGTGCAAGTACTACTTAAATGTCATAATCAGGCATCGTAAACTGCGAGCGAAATCCATTGAAATGACGTATGACAACCAGTTACAATCCTAGTACTTCAATGGATTTCGCTCGTAGTTTACGATGCCTGATTATGACATTTAAGTAGTACTTGCACAGTCTGTGCTGTCAAAATCGCTGCCCACTTAGTTTGGTCTAACTTTAATAGATACTTTAAAGATGCCTAATAACGTTAGGCATGTACTTACATGCAATATCGGTAACGTGAAATAATATAGGTATAGTCTGTCAAACCATTTCCGTCAGCAGAAAAAACGGCGAATTAATGTAGGCGCGAAGGCTTATTGTCCCATAGAAAATTTGAATGTCGCGCGTTTTTCTACTGAAAAAGTTGTTTAACATAATATACCTAAAATTATATGTAGTTACCTAATTGACCATCAAGAAAGCAATGTATGTTTCTGCTGCAAGTGCAAATTATGAGTGAAGTAAACACAGTAGGCCGAGCACATGATTGGCGCGACAGTATCTCGCCGCGAGACAGACTACCCTTCATTTACTAACTGTATAAATTAAAGAGGGACGGGTAGTCTATGTCGCGGAGAGATACTCTCGCGCCAATCATGTGCTAGCCCGGCAGGAAGTTTTAATTCGGCAGTGAAAACATTAATAGAAGAAAAAATACAAATAAAAATAACTAAAATAAGTTTCCCTAAATAACGCAACATTATTTAAACAAAAAAAACACGCACAGTCCCCCTCCGTCCGCAATTAAAAGCTTCAGAGAAATCTTCGGTTCTTCTAAACTGCGAATATAAATGCTTTGACTTTTTTCAAAGCAGTCGAAAGGTACCCTTACAAAACAATGGTCAGGAGCCGAATCTACTATGGACATAATATTATTCAGATTGTCCTGAAAACTGCCAATGTAATTTAATAGATTTTTCCATTTATTTTCGGTGAATAAAATATATTGATTTAAACTAACACGATATTCACTTATAATTTTAAACTAACACGGGACTTGATCCATGTGTCTATGTGTGTCCGTCGTGTATGTGCGATTAAGTCCCGTGATGTTAGTTTAAAATTATTCGGTGAATAAGTAGGTATACTGAGTCCTCTCCTTGTACGTTTGATCCGAAATGAATACGACACCCTGTACACTTCAAAGTAAGGAGTAGGGCTGTAATTTGCTAACAAATTCCTATTAAAAACCGTGGTAACAATGACAATATTGGATGTAGAATCAGAACTGAATGAATGTCTGCGTCTGTCGACTGTCTTCTTCCCTCTCCTCGGCATTGTATCGCTGCGCTGGCGAGCAGTCCACGTTAATTTATTGATAAATCCGGTACGGCGCAGGTTGAATTAATTTCTGTCCATTCAGCAATTAATGCGGTCGAGTCGTTGCACTCGAACTGCAGTATAGCTACACGATTGTTAATTCAGACCACAGACAGTGCAAGTGTCCTGACCTCGATACAAATTGTTAGTTTAGGTAACTTAACTGTTAGCCATAGCCAGGCAGGGTATTTCCCCGTTTCGTTGCCCACTAACTTTACACCTAGGTACGTCCTATATTACACAAATATATATACCTACCTTGAAGGATCTGACGATGGGTTACTGTAGAAATCGAGGTATCTCTTCAAATACTACCTATAGGCAGAGATGGGCATTAATCGATTAACTTTTTAAAGGACTAATTAATCGATTTAAAAAGTAAATCGCCGATTAATTTAGTCTGTCTCGATGGCGGGGTCTCTCGACGAGTGTGTACAGCAACAGCAGCACGCATTACGTACACATTAAAAACCTTTCCAGTGATAGATAACACTGAAAATCCAGTGAAAATTATAAATGTGCTTCAATAATACAAGATGGATAGTGCAGATATAGGTAAGTAGTTGGCGTGGCATCTCTATAAGGTAATTGTGTAAATTATAAATGTGCTTCAATAATACAAGATGGATAGTGCAGATAGAAGTAGTTGGCGTGGCATCTCTATAAGGTAATTGTGTAAATTATAAATGTGCTTCAATAATACAAGATGGATAGTGCAGATATAAGTACTTGGCGTGGCATCTCTATAAGGTAATTGTGTAAATTATAAATGTGCTTCAATAATACAAGATGGATAGTGCAGATATAAGTACTTGACGTGGCATCTCTATAAGGTAATTGTGTAAATTATAAATGTGCTTCAATAATACAAGATGGATAGTGCAGATTTAAGTACTTGGCGTGGCATCTCTATAAGGTAATTGTGTAAATTATCAATGTGCTTCAATAATACAAGATGGATAGTGCAGATATAAGTACTTGGCGTGGCATCTCTATAAGGTAATTGTGTAAATTATAAATGTGCTTCAATAATACAAGATGGATAGTGCAGATATAAGTACTTGACGTGGCATCTCTATAAGGTAATTGTGTAAATTATAAATGTGCTTCAATAATACAAGATGGATAGTGCAGATTTAAGTACTTGGCGTGGCATCTCTATAAGGTAATTGTGTAAATTATCAATGTGCTTCAATAATACAAGATGGATAGTGCAGATATAAGTACTTGGCGTGGCATCTCTATAAGGTAATTGTGTAAATTATAAATGTGCTTCAATAATACAAGATGGATAGTGCAGATATAAGTACTTGGCGTGGCATCTCTATAAGGTAATTGTGTAAATTATAAATGTGCTTCAATAATACAAGATGGATAGTGCAGATATAAGTACTTGGCGTGGCATCTCTATAAGGTAATTGTGTAAATTATAAATGTGCTTCAATATTACACGATGGATAGTGCAGATATAAGTACTTGGCGTGGCATCTCTATAAGGTAATTGTGTAAATTATAAATGTGCTTCAATATTACACGATGGATAGTGCAGATATAAGTACTTGGCGTGGCATCTCTATAAGGTAATTGTGTAAATTACAGATAGGTATGGGTTTAGGGCTTGTAGCGCAGGTGTAATTATTAAAAAGAGAACGACATATGAGTATGAAAGAGTACTAGCTTTTGCCAGCGAGTTCGTCTGCGTGGAATTGGTAATTTGTGTTACTTATTTTTACCGAATCTGCTTTTTATTGATCCCCATACAAACTTACAACCCCTCCGGGGTTTAACTGTTAATCACTTTACATACTAAGGTACGCGTACAATTTTTTCTTTTATCTATTAAGGTCTACCAACAATTATTAGGTATATGTTAGACATTTAAAGGAAACATTCAGTTAGAGGTAAACACAGCATTAAGAAAAACCGGCCAAGTGCGAGTCGGACTCGCGCACGAAGGGTTCCGTAACTTCCGTACCATTACGCAAAAAAGCGGCAAAAAAATCATTTGTTATATGGGAGCCCCATTTATATTTATTTTATTCTGTTTTTAGTATTTGTTGTTATAGCGACAACAGAAATACATCATCTGTGAAAATTTCAACTGTCTAGCTATCACGGTTCATGAAACAGCCTGGTGACAGACGGGCAGACAGACAGACAGCGGAGTCTTAGTAATAGGGTCCCGTTTTTACCCTTTGGGTACGGAACCCAAAAAAAGAAACAGTAAACTTAAAGTAAAAGTTATTAATGGCTAAATAACAAAACTTAAGTCCCCGGCAAGCTCGGCCGAATTTCACCTTCCTATACAAACGGAGTTTCGTTCTCATTTTAAAACTACGTGTGTGATTGTAATGAAACTTTGCATATATAATAACATGAGGTATATCTATGTCCGTAATTAGTTTATATAGCTCCAGTTTATAAAACAAACGAAATAGAGCAAAAACAATTTTTGTATGAAAAACTATAACTAGGATGTATTCAATGAAACACAATGGCGTTCATGTAAGACTGTTTTATTGTAGATACTGACGGTGGGTACATATACTCATTTTTATACCTACCTACATAAGAACATACATCACATTCCTCCTCTCGGAAAAATATATGAAAAAAAAAGGTAACAATTCAACAAACGAAATAGAGGCTTATGTATATGCGCCGTAAGGTGCATTTTTAAATAATTGATTTATGACAACGACAAGTGCTTGTTGCTATCCAGTTACATACTAACATAATAACATAGGTAAGTACATACATCAGTCGGCTCCTTATGTGCTAAACTATATATAATTTACCAAACTATGATTAAGTACAAAACTCTTAATCTACATGACGATATACCTATCTGTTCTTCCAGACAGGGTGTGAGGTAGAATAAACTGATACTTACAACGTTAAAAGCTAGGTACATACATCTTACAACTAAAATAAACACAACTTTATAACGAATAACATTTGGGTAGGACATTGTGGTAAATTTCTACTAGATATTTGTAGCCTTAATTAATTAAGTAGGTGCCGCTTAAGGCTACTGCAGAAGACGTTCTAGGAGCCGTCATGTCGTTCCCGAATGGCTCAGCTGGCGGCCTAGATGGTCTCACGCCGCAACACCTAAAAGATGTTTTAAGTAGTGAATGCAACGGAACGCGTGACGAGCTCCTTGTACAGTTAACGTCACTCATTAACCTTATGCTTACAGGAAAAGTACCCGAGGACGTTATCGATATCCTGTACGGCGCAAACCTATGCGCCCTACAAAAAAAAGACGGCGGTATCCGACCAATCGCTGTTGGATGCACTTTTCGCCGCCTAACTGCGAAAATTGCCTGCCGTGCCATTCTCGAAAAATTAGGCAGAGAATTTAGCCCTTTCCAACTCGGTTTTGGATCAAAAAGCGGTTGTGAAGCCGCCGTCCACGCCGTGCGTACTTACGTGGAGCGTCGGGCTGGTGAGGTGCTGCTGAAGGTGGATGTGGCTAACGCTTTCAACTCCGTGGACCGTAGCGCCCTGCTGACCCAAATCAAAGAAAAAATCCCGGAAACTTACAATTATCTATGGCAATGTTACAGCTCACCTACGAAACTTTTATATAAATCAAACCTTTTGGCCTCCTCCGTTGGTTGTCAGCAGGGTGATCCTTTAGGCCCAGCCATTTTTAGTCTCGCCATTCATCCTATCATAAAAAATCTAAATTCTAAATTAAATATCTGGTACCTGGACGACGGAACCCTTGGAGGTGAAGCCGATACTGTTTTAGACGATTTAAAAAAACTAACATCCGAGTTGAAATCTATTGGCCTAACTCTGAACTTTTCGAAGTGCGAACTCTTCATTTTGAACCCTTCTTCCGATCGCAAAATTATAGAGGACAGCTTTGGTATGACAGCCCCTGGAATAAAAGTTATTAGTGAAAATCAGCTTCACCTTCTTGGCTGCCCTATTTTAGATCAATCTTTCGACGAATATGTCAATACCAAAATCCAAAATTTCAGTTCTGTTTCGGAACGCCTACTGAAAATTAACATGCATACCGCCTTTACCATCATTCGATACTGCCTTTTCGTACCCAAATTTACTTATGTTCTCCGCTGTAGTCACCTCTGGAAGCATCCCACCCTACTTTTAAAACTTGACTCCTTAATTCAGGATACTCTGTCATCTGTACTCAACGTACGTTTTGAAGAAAGGTCCTGGATCCAGGCCACTACCTATTCGGCACGGTGGCCTGGGTATCCGAAAGATTTCCAGTGTGTCGCTGCCTGCCTTCTTGTCCTCGATGCATGGTGCTCAAAACCTGATTGGAGGTATTTTATCTCGCTCTCTCGGGGCCATAGAGGCAGCACATTGCACCGAGGCCAAGAATGTTTGGTTACTAACCTGTGGCAACACAGACCCGCCTGCCAATCCTTGCTCGCAGAGGCAATGAGACGAGCCGCTCTGCCGTCTAGTACGGAATAACCTTGTTGATACGTCAACTAGTACAGCGGATCGAGCTCGTCTTCTTGCCACTGCGGAGTGGGAGTCGGGTCTGTGGCTGCAAGCTCTACCCTCCCCGTCCATAGGTACCCTATTGGACAACACCACCTTTAGACTGGCGACTTGTTTGCGCATAGGGACTGTAACCAACGTCCCCCATCGCTGCCGTTGTGGTGCCATGGTGGACAGACATGGACATCATGGGCTTTCCTGCGGCAGAAGCGCCGGACGAATACCTAGACACGCCAGCATCAATGATGTCATCCGAAGGGCCTTTGTCAGCGTCAAAGTTCCGGCCATACTGGAGCCCGTAGGTCTGGCTAGGGACGACGGCAAGAGGCCTGACGGTATGACTTTGGTGCCTTGGAGGATGGGACGGCCTCTAGTCTGGGATGCCACATGCGTTGACACCCTCGCGCCGTCCCACCTTCCGGGCACTAGCAGTATTGCTGGTCGTGCCGCGTCCATGGCAGAAGACCTCAAACGCCGCAAATATGCCACCCTTGGCAGCAGTTATATTTTTGAGGCGTTTGGGGTCGAAACGCTGGGGCCGTGGGGGCCAAGCGCGCGCCGAGTATACAAAGAGATAGCGGCGCGCCTTATAGACGCCACAAGGGACCAGAAGGCTGGCCAGTATTTTGCTCAACGCATTAGCATTGCCATTCAACGTGGCAATGCAGCCAGCCTTCTGGGCACACTGCCCATCGGCAGTGACTTGGAGGACGTGTTTTATTTATAGGGCCTTTATTTTAAGTTTATTTATACCTAGTTTGTATTATTATTTTTACTGTCTTAATAAATATTTCAAGTTTAAATTAAGTAGGTACATTTACAGGCTTATGAAAAATGGGTTTTATGCAAAGTAGGTATTTACCTACTGATAATAGGTGGATACATGTACTGTCTATGTATCTTAAGAGTATGACTAATTTGATGTATTTTTACATATTCACGTTAGTTTATTTTGCTTCATCATTCATATCGGGCTTACATACGGACAGAGATAAAAGGCGTTTTTTTTTAATTTTTTTTTATGAATACCTAGTGTTATCGTGCGTTTACCTTTCCTACCGTACTCATGCGAGCCTACCTAAATTTTATAATTGATTTTAGCGCGCGGGCGCCGCGCCCTCGCCTGCTCCGTGCTCGCGACCGGCTCGCGGGCCGGCGTGCCCGGCGGGGGCAGTAGGGCCCTGTTCGACTCGTCCTCTTCCAATGATGCTTCTGCATCTTGAAATTCTGGGGGCTCTGGTCTGGAGAGAATTTCATCTTGCTGGCTCGGTGAAGGCAGGGGAATATCGGGTTCAGAAGATAAGTTGTCACTGGATAATGAGTAACGTACTACTTTTCTTTTGATAAGTTGGTCTATGTGTTTGCTCCCGTCTTGTTCCCCAACCTTCACATTGTATGTGACAGCGCCAGTACGCTCTGTTACTAAGCCTTCTCTCCACTTTGGGCCATTTTTAGAATAATTTCTAACCAGTACCTGGTCCCCTTGGCGTAGCTCGCGCGTGGTCCCGCCGGCGTGGCGCAGCTGTGCACTCTGCGCCGCCAGCACGCGGGCGGCGGGCGCGGCGCTGCCGGCGCGTAGCAAGTCCAGACGCGTGCGTAGCCGCCGCCCCAGCATCGCCACGGCGGGCTCGCGCGCCGTGCTGCTGTGCTGGCTGTTGCGATACTGCAGTAAAAATTTTAAAAGGGCGGTCTCCACGTTCTCACCTTCGGTGGTGGCCTTTTTGAGTACCTTTTTAACAGTTTTGACTGCGTTTTCTGCGGCTCCATTACTTGACGGATGGTATGGAGCTGTAACAACGTGGAAGACGCCATTTTTTTGTAAGAACAACTCGAAGTCGTGGGACGTAAACGGTGGGCCGCCGTCAGTGACTAGTTGAATGGGTAAGCCGTACCTCGCGAAGACCTCCCGCAACTTGATAGTCACGTGTGCGGCTGTCGTGCCGCTCGTCATTGAGAATACTTCGATCCACTTTGAATGAGCATCAATAAGGAGGAAATAAGTTCGGCCATTATGATGTAAGAAGTCGGCATGAAGTCTTACCCAGGGTTCGGCGGGCCAGGCATATGTCGCCGGGGCGGCGCGCGGCGGCGCGTCCAACTCAGCGCGGCAGGCGTCGCAGGAGCGCGCGCGCCGCTCCAGGTCGGCGTCCAGTCCCGGCCACCACACGTAACTTCGTGCAATCTGCTTCATGCGCACCATACCTACATGACCGGCGTGCACCTCCTCCACCACCTGTGCCCGCAGACTACGGGGGATTACTACACGATACCCCCATACTATGCAATCATGATCGATGTGCAGCGTGTCCTTGCGGTGGAAATAAGGCTTTTCATTCTCGATTTCCGTATCTGAAGGCCACCCGCTCATGATGTACCCGTACACTTTGCATAGTGTAATGTCTTTTTTTGTTTCCCTCGCCACGTCCCTATGGCTAAGGGGGAAAGTTTCTTCCACAAAGTGTAGATATGCCGCGTCGTCTTCATTATTGTTCCTCGACCCTGCAGGGAGCGGTAGACGGGAAAGACCGTCCGCATTACCGTTTTTGTCCGTCGATACGAATTCTATAGTGAAGTCGTATGCTGCCAGTCGCACTGCGTACCTCTGTAAGCGGCTCGCGGCCGTCTGAGGTATGCCATGCTTCGGACCAAAAATGTATGTGAGCGCTTTGTGATCGCTTCGAAGGGTAAACTTACGGCCAAATAGGTATTGGTGGTGCTTGTTCACTCCGTACACGATGGCTAGCGCCTCCTTGTCTATCTGGCTGTAACGCCGCTCGGTCTCGCTAAGCGTACGCGACGCGCAGCACACGAGGCGCTCGGTTCCGTCGGGTTACCGCTGAGCCAGCACAGCGCCAAGTCCATAGGCACTGCTGTCCACGCAGAGAACCAGCGGCAGCGATGGCTCGTAATGTGCCAGCGCTGGACTGTTCAACAACTCACCTTTGACTTGTTTGAAAGCCTGGTCACACAAATGTGTCCACTGCCACCGGTTTCCCTTGGCCAGTAGAGCATACAGTGGGTGTAAAATAGAACTGATATTGGGTATAAATCGTGCATAGTAGTTGACAAGACCCAATGCGGCTCTAAGCTGTGACACATTTTGTGGCACAGGTAAATTTTCAATTGCGGCTATTTTATCTTTGTCCGTATGAAGGCCATTTTTATTTATCCTATAACCAAGGTAACAAACCTCGTCTTTAAAGAATTCACATTTTTCGAATTTAATACGCAACCCTGCCTCCCTCAATCGAGTTAAAACCGCTTTCAAATTTTTCATATGATGGTCTTTATTTCTACCAGTAACACAAATGTCATCGATAAATGCCACTACGCCCTCCAACCCGCTAAGCGTCTCTTCAATTAGTTTTTGAAATATTTCAGGCAAACTGCACTTTATTCCGAATGGAGCCCGTCGGTACACAAAAGTACCTACGTGTGTTGTTATAGCGGTTAGAGGTTGTGAGTCATCATCGAGAACCAGTTGTAAATATGCGTTCTTTAAATCTAATTTAGTGAACTTTTCCCCTCCGCTTAAAGCAGCAAACAATTGTTCAATGCGGGGCAAGGGATAGTGAAACTCTTTTAAACACTTATTTACAGAGACCTTGTAGTCACCACATATGCGAATCGAACCGTCGCGCTTTATTACGGGAACTATGGGCGTCCCGTATTCTGAGGTGTCGACTTTATAAATCACATTTTCTGATTGCAACCTTTCCAGCTCACGCTCGACTGGCATACGCAGCGCTAATGGCAACGGTCGGGCCTTACAGAATATCGGAGAACTATCTTTCAAATGCAAGCGTATTTTTGTTTTAAAAGTGCCTAATCTGTCATCAAAGACCTCTGGGAACTCATTTTTTAATTGAAGCACCAGTGGATCATTGTTGTCAGAAATATTGTTTATTTTAATCGAAGCGAGATTTAATTTACGCAACCAAGATCGGCCTAACAAGGGCGGGCCGCCGTTATCAATAACAAACAACGGTAAATCAGCTGACTCGCTCCCGCTCGTGACACGCACTCTGATATACCCCAGTGGAATTATTGGTACTTTCGTATATGAATGGAATCTATCGTCATTTATTTGTAAATTTAAATATGAAAAATGTTTATCGTAGAATTGTTTTGATATCGCCGATATTCTACTGCCCGTATCAATTTCAAATAAAATATTACAATTGTCAACCTTAAGTTCGCAATGATAAGGTCCATCTTTTATCTTACTTTTTACTGATAGAATCTTGTACATACCATCACTCATATCGTCGTCCGAACTATCACCATCAATGTAGTTCTGATACTTTGACCTGCCGGCACTATCACTTTTCTTACACACTGTAGACAAGTGTCCTTTGTCCTTGCACAGATTGCAAGTATACGTCTTGTAGCGACACTTGTTAGGCGCGTGTCCGTCCCGGCCACAGCGCCAGCAAGCGGGCCGCCGCTTGGCCGCCGCGGGCGCCTGGCCCACGCGGTGCAGGCCGGCCGCGCCCTGCCCGAGTCCTGCCGCCGGCGCCCCGCCGTCGCCGCCGCCGGCGCCCCGCCGTCGCCGCCGCCGCGAGCCGCTGTCTCAGCGTGCCGCTCGGCCGCTTCCAATGCGACTAATGCGAGCGCCAACTCCACCGCCTTTTTGTAGTCCAATGTGGGTTCCGCGAACAAGCGCGACCTCATATCTTCACTTCTGAGGCCGGACACGAATTGGTCGCGTATATTTTCCTCCAGCTTTGAATCAAAGTTGCAATATGTTGCGAGATGTTTCAAATTTTGAAGGAAAACTCCGACCGATTCGCCTTCCGCTTGCCGCCGCTGTCGAAAAATATGCCTCTCGGCTATTTCTGATCTTTTTGGGTCCAAATGGTTTTTTACAAGTTCCACTAGGGTTTTGTAGTCCTTCGTTTCTGGATGATCAGGTGCACACAGATCACACATCAATTCGTAGGTCGCTGAGCCGACGTGCGTTACTAACGTGGCCACGCGGAACTTTTCTTTAATCTCATTCAGTAAAATATACTGTTCCACGAGCCGTACGTACGCGTCCCAATTCCCTCGACCATGTAGATCGAATTCGTGTACCTTTCCGAAAGGCATGATCACTAATTTCGACTGATATTCACCAATTCGTCGCCAGTTAGGATGTATTCAATGAAACACAATGGCGTTCATGCAAGACTGTTTTATTGTAGATACTGACGGTGGGTACATATACTCATTTTTATACCTACCTACATAAGAACATACATCACAATTCGCTGCTAAATTTCTTTTTATTACTATGATATCTGAAGCTACATAAACTAATTACAGACCTAGATATACCTTATCCTATTGTAAGTACCAAGTTTCAGAGCAATCTAGCTAGTCGTTTTTAAATGAGAGCGTAACTACGTTTGTATGGAGAACCGAGCTTGCCGGGGACATACTACATATTTTATTATGTTAATATTTAATAACTTTCGGAACCTGGGCAATGAGTCAGAATGAATGTCACAGCAGTGAGCAGTGGCTTGTTCTACACAGTCGTGGAATGGGTGAATTGGCGCTAAAGACGGTATTCTTTCCTAAATACCGGAGACAGAAGGTCTAATTTGTTTCTGGGATATCTATCTATATGGCACTCTAAATCTTATTTTGCGCAAAAGTTGTGGACAGTCTACTATGTAGTTATTTCAAAGTTTATATAGAAATTGGAGATCTAGCAGGTCTCTTCTTTTATCAAGTATTAATTTGGAAGTGTCGTAGTCTCTCTGAATAAGATGTGTATTAGCTAGCTAGTTGTGTGTGGCTAGATATATGACAAATAAATCTCTTCTGCACTCTCTCTATTCTGGGGCAATAAGTTGAAAAGTGTGGCAGCCAGAGAGACCGTGCTACAGTATTCTAAGATGTTACGAACGAAGCAGTTATAAAGAAGGATTTTAGTAGGTACCTACTTGCTGTTTCAAATTGTTTACCAGTTCTTATGATAAAACCTAGCATTTTAGAAGCCTTCTTAATAATTGCGTCAATATGAGGATGAGGTACAAAGGTAATCTTTTTGTCAAATGTAACTCCAAGGTCTTTGATGTGATCAACTTGGCTAAGGTACTCCCCAGTCCCCAGCGACGTTACGCTAAGCTACCCAATGATTGGCATGATTGGGTTTTCGGCGCGGGAATGATTTAAGTAAGAGTAGAGATAAACAGATATAGGTAGGTTAGTCTGAGAAAACATCATATTATGCCTCATGAATAACGACTGTGAATTTTATACACACTATGATACAATTTTATTTGTTATACAAGGGTGCAAAGTTGTATTTTACCCGCGAGTGTGGAATTGAAACACGAGGGAGTGAAATGATTCTATACTTGAACCACGAGCGAAGCGAGTGGTTCTAAAATAGAATACTGAGCGTAGCGAGTGGTTTCAACACATGAGAAGTAAAATACATTTGCACCCGTGAGTAACACAAAACTTTTCCCCTCACTATAGCGAGGAAAGTGCAACATCCACAGGCGTTAGATCATCTTCATCACTGGAATCACTAATTTTTTTTACGATAATACGAAACAGAAAACTGGATGTTGTGTATTTTTACGTGTCGGAGCTGTCGGAGTCGGCGAGAAATTTTTGTTGACAATCAATCAATCAATTACCCGTTCCTTTATCAGTGCTACCATTCTGACAGCCATTTACTATATAACAACAGCCTGATATCTTCGCGTGTTGGGGCCCAGCAGGGGGACCCTTTAGGTCCATTGATATTTTGCTTGGCCATGCAGAAAGTAATCACATCTTTGGACTCACCCCTGAACGTGTGGTATTTGGATGATGGGACGATTGGGGGTGATCCAAAAACAGTTCTAGATGATGTAAACAAGCTTGTGCCAGCGTTGAAAGGGATCGGTTTGGAGATAAATCCGGGCAAATGCGAGCTCTTCTGCTACGATTCCGCCAATTTTGATACCCTGTCAGGATTTGAGGCAATATTGCCAGGGGTGCGTTGCCTGCAGAGGTCAGAATTTTCTCTATTGGGCGCGCCTATATTTCCAGAAGGAGTCGGTTCTGCTCTGGAGGAGAAGAGGTTGGCTTTAGTTAGAGCCCAGGCGCACCTCAGCAATCTATCGGCGCACGTCTCGCTAGTTCTTCTGCGGAACTGTTTCGCGATGCCTAGGATTACGTACATTTTGAGAACGTCTCCCACCTGGATGTTTGAGGATGATGTTGCGAAGTTAGATGACACACTGAAGTTAGCGTTAGAGTCTATTTTAAATGTGCATCTGAATGGGACGCAGTGGACGCAGGCTGCTCTTCCGGTGCGTCATGGTGGGCTTGGGATCCGTCGGTGTCGTGAGGTAGGCGTGGTGGCTTTCCTTGCCTCAGCGCATGGGACTTTGGGGCTAGTCACTCGTATATTGTCTTGCAATGGTGGCAATCCCCAGATACCTTTTGCTGCTGAAGCATATCTCTAGTGGTCCTCTATTTGTCATGGTACTGAGCCGCCAAGCAATCCTGCCACTCAAAGAGGTTGGGATGACATATTGTGTAAGAAGGTGGTTACGGATTTGCTGAGCGAGGCAGTCGGCTCTGATTTAGCGCGCCTCAAGGCCGCATCTAGGTGTGAGTCAGGAGCATGGCTTCATGCATTACCTTCCCCCCAGTTAGGCACGCTGCTGGATAATGATTCTTTAAGGATTGCGGCTGCCTTACGGTTGGGTTCGAAGGTTTGCGAGGTGCATAGATGTATATGTGGAGCCATGGTTCAGGAGGACGGACACCATGGGCTTAGTTGCCAGAGGTGCGCTGGTCGTTTTTCGCGTCACCACGCGATAAATGAGGTAGTTCGCAGGGCTTTGGTCTCAGCCAGCGTTCCCTGCGTCCTGGAGCCTCCGGGTTTGTGCCGTTCGGACGGCAAAAGGCCAGATGGTCTTACGTTGGTTCCTTGGCAGAAGGGCCGGTGCCTCTTATGGGACGCAACGTGTGTTAGCACCTTTGCCCCGTCCCATCTGAATCACACCATCAGTACTGCTGGTTCGGCTGCGGAGTATGCGGCCAAACAGAAGCATATAAAGTACTCTGCCTTGGAACCGACGTATGAGTTCATACCGGTGGCGGTGGAGACTGCAGGATCTTGGGGTGCGGAGGCTGAGGAGTTTGTGTGGCAATTGGGTCGGCGACTAAGAGAAAGGGGTGGCGATCCTCGCTCCGGATCGTATCTGGTCCAACAGATCTCCTTGGCAATTCAACGGGGCAACGCTGCCAGTGTCATGGGGACTTTTGAACCGGCTACGGTCCGAAGTGGGGACTTGGCCTAGTTTAATTTAGTGTTTAAGATTGACGAAGCCTGTAGCTGATTTATTGTTGTAAGCACTTGACGAAGCCTGCGTTGCTGATCATGAACTATGTGTTGTAGTTATACAATTAGAAAATCAATCAATCAATCAATACCAATCAATCAATATCATTTATTTGCAAGAATACTTAATTTTAGTTACAGGATGTTATTGTAGTACCTATATTGAACAGTATTCTATCGTGATTAAACGATGCGCAAATTTTATAGTACCTATATACTTAACAAATAATTATCAGTCTAGCACATATGTTAGACTGAAAATAATTTTATTATTGAATTTAATTTTAATGCATGCAATAACAATTACGATTAATATATTTCACTTGGACTAGTATCAATACAATACATCACATTGGTTTATTATAACTACGTTACATAAAAACCCTCTTAAGGTCTTTTCAGGTTTCTTTTGTTTAATATCGTATTATCGTAAAAAAAAGAGTGATTCCAGTGATGAAGATGATCTACGTGGATGTTGCACTTTCCTCGCTATAGTGAGGGGAAAAGTTTTATGTTACACACGGGTGCAAATGTATTTTACTTCTCGTGTGTTAAAACAGTCGCTACGCTCAGGATTCTATTTTAGAACCACTCGCTTCGCTTGTGGTTCAACGATAGAATCCTTTCGCTTGCTCGTGTTTCAATTCCACACTCGCGGGTAAAATACAACTTTGCACCCTTGTATAACAAATAACTATTTATTGTTAAAATAACTTTTAATGTAATAAATAACACACCCATTTAATTGTCCATAAACTCTTGCAGTATGGGTAATTGGGTATGTGTCATCTATTGGTAGGTAGTTGTCGACTACTGGTAGGTGTCGACTATTGGTAGGTATCGACTATCGGTAGGTGTCGACTATCGGTAGGTGCCGACTGTTGGTAAGTTTAGAGTATTGGTAGGTACCAATTATTGTTAGGTGCTGACTACGTGGCACTCGGGTACTCGTAGGTGGTATGTGTCGACTATAAGGCCAGGATTACACTTGTAAGTTTTACTTACGTAAGTAGGGACACAGCTATACTACAGAATGAGATATGAATATCGTTATCTCATTCTAGCAAATAGCTTTGTCCCTACTTACGTAAGTAAAACTTACAAGCGTAATCCTGGCCTAACGCCTAGATAAAGTGTAAGTGTCAGTCAATTTGAGCATATGCTTACATCAATCATCGGGCGATGCATCCATTATCTCACGTCCACCCCAGTTTTCCACGGGACTCATATCTATACCAAATTTTAACTAAATCGGTTTAGCAGCTTAAGCGTGAAGAGGTAACAGTCAGACAGACACACTTTCTCGTTTATAATAAGTATTATATTAGTATGTATAAATTAAAAAAAAATGTATTTAATAAGTATTTATTGACGACAATGGGCCTAACTCTAAAACATACTTTTTATAACAAAATTGGAGTCTAATAGTCTCCGAGTGAACATACCTGTATACATATAAAAATACTAGTGGCTCTGTGAACTGTAGACGTCGCGATAAGCTTAAAAAATTAAAAATACCTCAAAAATACTTACTTTGTTGATTCATTACCACAGCGAACTCACAATGGTCTTAAGTGCCATAGGTCCTACTGGCGCTTAAGTCCTTTATGCCAAATTTCCGACTTTTACAACTTTTACTTAACACATTCACTGCCCCCAACGCACATGTGCGTTCACCGTCATACAAGTTTGTTCCTAGGCCACGCCCCCTGGCAGTGAATGCGTTAATTAAAACAAAATCGTCACTAAGTTACACCATCCGCACTTGACAGACTGATCAACGTTACCCGGCGCGACGGCGACGCGGCGGTTTACTATGAAACTTTCCATACAATACAATTTAGCGCCGGTTAAGGCGCTAGTCGTTATTTTTGGCCGTAAACTCTTACTTTCTAGAATATATATCTTCTTAACAGTTCAACAAAAAATTATGAAAAAAAAATATATGAATCTACATTTTATGTACAACATTCCTAACGTTTGACTTTTTCCCTGTGACTTATAGTTTCTCCATAAAAAGAACATTACGACAGGCCCTTTTGCGACTAACTTTGCTTATATCTCCTAAACGGTTTATTCGATTAAAGTTATTTTTAAACTAGAATAAATGTTTTAACAGGCACTACAAATGCAACGTTTCATAATGTTAAAAAATCATATTTTATTTTTGAAGAAATCGAATATTATTCAACATTTCGTGCGTATGTAGCTCGAAAACGGCGTGGCCGGCACTGCCGGCAGTCGCGTGCTGGCTTTGGGACGAGAAGGCTGTGTCGCTCGTCACTCCGTGCCTTCCTAGTAATCTGTATGCTTGTGCTGAGCCCAAGTGCAATAAAATTGGAGTTATTGTGGCCAAAGACTAAATAACTGCAGAAAGTTGACTTGGTTCTGACGCGCTTTAGCGCGCTTAACACGGTGTTTCGCAGCCTATTATTACGAAAATAATAACAATATTTCCACTTATGTTTGAGAACGCTTCATTTGAAATATAAAAATTAAAGTTTTCTAACATGCGTTCGATTCCTAACAAAATAATAAATAGTTGATTAATATAGGCTATCAATTTACGTTGTGTATAGATATTTATTTTTAAGTTAACTAAATAAGCGGTTTCACTCACGTATTTTTAGTCACTCGCGCGACATGTTACGGAGAGCCTAGGTCTCCATTTTCAAGCACTAACACCGTCCCCAGTCCGTCCTTGCCGTCGTGACCGCTACTCACTCAGGCACTGTTAGTGCTTGAAAATGGAAACCTAGGCTCTCTGAAACATGTCGCGCGAGTGACTAAAAATACGAGAGTGAAACCGCTAAGTTAGTTAATATGTCTCACGATAGTTCAAATTCGATTTATTTTTAAGCTAATTTTTTTTTAATTGTGTTGGGAGATCTCCCATTGATTGGTGGTTGTTGATGATGAAAACGAACAGTGACAAGTAAGAGTCAATTGATAATCTTTTATAAGCTAATCATAAATGAAAGTAGGCATAATCCAAATATAAACTATAATATTTATAAATAATGACCCTTACAATTGATCAAGCCGTTTAGTAAAAATACAAAAACGGCTTGTCGTATTTTTTTGGCGAAACTAATATAAATTAAGGCGAAAGGAAAAATCCAACGTACTGAAAAAGTGTATGAAATGACGATGGTAGGCGATGACAATTTTTATTTTGCGTGTTTCGCTGGCTGCCATTCCTTGCCCACCAACGGAGCGACAGCTGACGTCCACGAGGGTTCATCATACATAGCCGTTAACCACTATATCGGAGTTATCATGGCCAAAACATAAATAACTGCAGAGCGCTGATTTGGTTGTGGCGCGCTTGTAATATAATGATATGATATTTCCCACGTAATGTTTGGGAAAACTTCGAACTTCGAAAAATAATACTCTAGTTTAACACTAATAGGTAGGTAACAATTTCCAAAATTGTATATGTAGGTAGACTAGGTAGTAGGTACTTAATTTTATAAGTTAATTATTAATGGCATTATTTATATTTAATTATTACGGATAAAAAAATTACTATAAAATAAACACACTGCACGCCTCAATTTAGTACGAGGGGCGTTCAATAAATTCTCGATATTGATATCTTACAACCTTTTTGAGTATTTCTTTTGTTACTGGCCACTAAGAGTCATCCATAGACTTAAAAAAAATAAGTAAAATTCAAACCGATATGTTCTTGTTTTTCTGCAATTGCCGAACAAACGTGAGCACCATGAGCGATTTAACAATGTTAATTAAATTAGAGCATCGAGCCGTAATAAAATTCTTGACCAATCAGGGTAAAAATCAAAAAACTATAAAAGAAGAAATGGATTGTGTTTACCGTGAGTCTGCTCCTTCTTTATCTGCCATTCAAAAGTGGTCAAGTGAATTTAAACGTGGGAGAGAGAGTATTGAAGATGATCCTAGACCAGGCCGGCCTGTAGTAGCTACTTCACAAGAAAATATTATCAAAGTGGAAAAACTTATATTGGAAGACGGCCGAGTGAAGGTAAAATCAATAGCTCAAATAACCGGTCTTTCTGTTGGTACCATACATGATATTATCCATTACCATCTTAATATGTCAAAAGTAAGTGCGAGATGGGTTCCGCGAATGCTGACACCGGTTCAAAAAGATATGCGAGTAGCTTGTTGTTCCGATTTTATTGACCTGTGCAGTGAAAATCCTGATGAGGTGCTGCAAAAGATAGTTACTGGAGATGAAACCTGGGTTCATTATTATGACCCAGAAAGTAAACAGGAGTCCATGCAGTGGCACGTTAAGGGTACAGCTCATCCCAAGTAGTTCAAGGTCATCCCTTCAGCTGGCAAGGTCATGGCCACAATATTTTGGGATTGTGAAGGAATATTACTGATCGATTACAAACAAAAGAGTGTAAATATCACAGGACAGTACTACGCTAATATTCTAAGTCAATTAAGGGGTGCAATCAAAGACAAGAGGCGAGGAAAATTAACCAAAGGTGTTCTGCTTCTGCATGACAACGCCCCTGTGCATACTGCTCATATTGCCAAGGCGGCTATTCTTGAATCTGGGTTTGAAACTATTACTCACCCACCGTATAGTCCGGACTTAGCCCCCAGTGACTTCTTTTTGTTCCCCAATCTTAAAAAGGATCTGCGTGGAAATCGATTTTCTGACGATGAAGCGTTGAAGGCGGCAGTGGAGGAGCATTTTGACACCAAAGATAAAAATTATTTTTATGAGGGATTAAAAAAAATAATAGATCGATCTTTTTAAGTGTATCAACATAGGGGGGGAGTATATTGAAAAATAAAAATATTAAACTTATCGTATTTGTTTGTTTTCATTCACATACCGAGAATTTATTGAACGCCCCTCGTACATACTAAGCTCTAGCTATAAGTCTTAATCTGTCGAATTGACTTAGGTATTTATTTGTAAGAAACAGATGACACAAATTAACTAATTGAGGCTTGTAAAGTATAATGCACGAAAGTAAAGTATAGTATAAGTATAATGCAATGAAGGTTGACTGGTAGAGAATGCCTCATAGCATTAAGTCCGCCTTTTGTACGATTGTATTTTCTTTTGTGCAATAAAGATTAGATAAATAAATAAATAAATGCACAAGGGAATATATTTTTATTATAATTTACGAGCTCCACTAAACGCATGATCTACTCATACTCAAACGATAAAATATCTGCAAAAGATACACAAATACGAATATAGCGCCAACCGCGCGCTTCTGGGCTGTAGCTTATTCTGTAGCTCGTTGTGGTGCCGCGAAACGAAATTCACGTACGATTGCAGTGAGCGGGGTGCGGGTACAGAGACGCTGAGAAGCTCAAGGACAAATTAGCGACTATCGTCTTAATTTTACGTCTAGTTTTTAGTTTTAGTTTTTATGCGGTACTAACACTAGTAATAAGATTGTAATGTTTGCTAACCATGTATGGACCTTTTAGTCTGGATTAAATGATTTTTATTTTTTATTTATTTTTATTTACTCGTTAATCGATAAATTTTGCCCAACTCTGCGTTTATTAGTTATTCTGTGACTCTGCATAGGCACACCCAGTGGCGTAGCGTGAACTAGTCTAGCCGTGGGCGAAATTGCATCTGCGAGGCCCTTTTCTTACACTGTGCCCGAAGGGACCTCGCGCGAAGCCCCCCTTGGGGCGCGAGGCCGTGGGCGACGGCCCACTTCCCCCACGCCTAGCTACGCCACTGGGCATACCTACCTATACAGTGATTTGGGTATTTTTATAGTATTGCCATAGATAAAATGATAAACCTGTTTGGTAGGTATTGCGTATTTCGTCTCGGAAAGCATTGTTTCGTAGTGCTGATCAAGACGATAAAATAAAATAAAAAGGCATTATGAACTGTTTTGTGAAGTCGGTCCTTCATGCTGTTCAAAGTTATTTATCTATCTTATCAAATATAGGTTGGCAATCACGACGTGCGACCAATACGTGCCATTTGCAACCCACCGCCTTGTACTTGATGGCGAGCAGTGCAGCTGCCGTGCCGAGAGCGAGAGCGTAAGTGGCCGGGACCCCTCGACTGCCGCGCCGCGGGCGCAGGACGCAGCGGATGCGCCTAATCACATCAATGCGAATTCGCAAGGATACTTCATATCATCCAACGCGTAAGTGCTGTTCATTCATCATTCGATGACTTTTGACGAGCATCATAATATGATGCAGAGCTAGATACCTAAAAATGGATATTCATAATTTAGTCAGGCTAATAAGTAAGTAAGTCATCATCTTCCTCGCGTTGTCCCGGCATTTTGCCATGAGAGCCTGGGGTCCGCTTTACAACTGATCCCAAGAATTGGCGTAGGTACTAGTTTTTACGAAAGCGACTGCCATCTGACCTTCCAACCATACTGGGTAAACTGGACAAATCCCAAAAAGGCCTATCGGGATTTGTCCGGTTTCCTCACGATGTTTTCCTTCACCGAAAAGCGACTGGTAAATATCAAATGATATAGTAAGTGTAAATATTATAAGTAATAGAACGGAATGAAGTAGTTCTTAGTTCTGTTGGTTTTTGACCGATTTGTTTGTTCGTTCCTATAAATACCTGATTCAATTTACAATTAATAAGATACATTTACGTATAAACATTAATTTGTTCTTAACTATTTCAGTTTCACGTACCGGTAAAATTGTTTTAATATTTTTGTTCAGTTTTAAAGCAGTAGAAGCGCTAATGGCCTAGCGGTAAGAGCTTGCGACTTTCAATCCGGAGGTCGCGGGTTCAAACCCCGGCTCGTACAAATGAGTTTTTCGGAACTTACGTACTAAAATATCATTCCATACCAGTCCAGGCACTTAATGTGCATGTCCGGATGTCCGGTTATTTGGATCATTCTCCCTCTCTCTACTCTAAGAACCCGAGCACACAGAGAGCGGTTTAGAGTTCTGCGTTCCGTGTTTAGACTTCTACGTTCTTTGCAATGTAGGACTGTAGGTAGCTCCTAACTATAACGATGTTTATTACCCGTCTTTAAAAAAGAGGAGCTTCTTAATATTGTCTTCGGTTACCGCGATAGTTACTTTACTCATGAGACAATACACGATGACGCGATGTAATCCGTTTTCATAGTATTATTTCAGGAAGTTCTTAATTAATCAGATTTATCCCCAAATAATTGGTTAAGTATACATATTAGTGCATGAATTAGCCTTGTTCTTCTCGCGTTGTATTTATATTGGGTGAACTGTGCTTCTTTTGTGGTCAGCAGAACGCGGAACTCCAGCCCGCTGTCTATGTGCGCGGGCTCTAAATAATGTTTTCTAACTATATCAGTTACAAGACTTACAACTTACTTACTTACTAAGTGCCTATACACAACGGGATGTTTACTAATTTAATTTAAACTCCCGTCCCGATTGTGACCGGTAATAAAATTTTACGTAGCAGCGAACTTCACTATGTGTGTAGGTAACGTAACGTAGGTAATAAACTAGGTAAAAGGCACGTAGAGGTACCATTTAACAAGCAAAGGGGAATTTAAAAAAAAAGCTACGATATTTTTGTATTTATTTATTTTACTCATTGTTAATTAACACAACATATGATTTGGTTCAGTCTGGAACTTATTAAACTAAATCCTAAAATTTGGTACTAGACCACACAATGGGCACTAGTAGGTACTTACGTGCAGCTATTTAATACGCACATTCGATAAGTTACTCATAACACCTAATACGACAATCGTTAAGAACAACATTTACGTGCTCTATAAATGGCTAACTCGATATATGGCAATTACACCCATTAGTCAACGGCTAGTGGTTAGTGGCCAACGATCCCAGATAACCCCTTTCCCTTTCCCTTTCCGTTCTGATCGATCGTTTACCACTCGCACACTAGCAGCTCACGCCGCTACCGATGAAGTGTCGTGCCTTCTGGTAAACTGGTATCCTCACTATAACTAGGTATAATCATAAAGCGCCCTAAAATATAATAGGTACGTACATATATTATTTTAACTACAAAACATTTACGAGTAAGAGACCATTCGAAATACCTAGTAACCGATTTGGTCACTTAACATTTTTACGGGAAAGGGTGTCGGAGTAAATGTATTGTTAGCAGAGAACAAAATATAAAGCTCTGGATTATGCGATCGATTATTATGAAATATTGGGTGCATAAAGATTTTATCACAGGGCATAGTGTAATATTTTTTCTTAAACTTGCAATGAAATGATGATATGACTTACTTCAAATTAAGTCCGAAAATACTACGTATCCGGTGCGATGAGTGAATATGATTGTAAAGGAGTTTCATACACCTAGGCCTGTAAAGCAACCTTCTTTTGTTTGTAACGTCAAATTGGGACACGTCTTGGCATTCTACCATATAAAAAAACCTATAAGTAATATTTTTGGTTTCTTCGTTATGACATTCTGCCATTTCCCTTTTTTTTTTCTTTTTGTGTTTTTTTTTATTAAGATTTCTGCATGACTAAATAACTTTTCCTGGTGAAAAAAAAAAAATCTTTATAGGGCATCTCCTAAACCGTGCGTCTCGTAGGGCAAAAATAATCTCGCGCACTGAATCACATTAGGACATGAAATAATAATAATCATCATCATATTTTTATTATTATGTCATTACAAGTTTGAGAAAAGCACCATACAAATCTCGGCGAGAAACGGGCTTGCCGGCCGCGTATCCCTATCCTCGCTACGCTCGGCCGTCTATATCTACTTGGCCTGCAACCCTTCGTTTCCCGGCCTCTATCGTAATTTACACCGCAAAATTATTCATATCATATAATCATAATGAACATTAATCTTATTTAAATCTAAAATTACATTGCAAGCCAGTACTGTTGACATTTGTTCAGCGAATAACCAATCAGAGGAAACGAAAAACAATGACTACATCACACAGATAGATAAGTAAAAAATACGTTTTACACGCCTGAGTAACATACAAAACATCTTTTCAAGAATTAATCGATTTTCTAGCAACAGGCAACATCTAAGTATCAGCTAAGCGAGCGAACAAAATGAACGCAAGACAAGTAGTGGGAACCTATCTATCGACATTATTGTCAAAGGTCGACCTCTCCGCCGCGCGCTGCGAAAAAAATGTGATCGTACAATGATTATTCATCTGCTTCGGGAATCGACATTGTTTTCAAAAAGTATACGCCAGCAAACAAATAATAAATAATATATAATGGCAGTGCTTCAGACCCAGATAAGGCGATTAACACACTGCCGTCGCATGTCGTTGCGAAGTGCGAAGCGTTCGCGTGCGGCGACGACGGTACGATGGTGCGGTTTTCTCCGTATATTCGTCCGAAGGTGCGATGCGCGACGAATTGCGTTTATGAATAAAAATCCGTACGGTACGGAACTCGGTGTGGCATACCCTAAGGCGCGCACCGTATCTCCGCCCGAAAGCACGAATCGTCAGGCGATTCGCACCTTCGCACGGACAGGCGGAGCCAATGTGTTATACCATGTGGTTTTTGCATACAAATCGAGATTCTACATTAGATACTAAGTTAAATCGCAGTCGTCGGACGTCGCTCCGAAGTGCGAAGCAGTGTGATAACCGGCTATTGTCGTATTACTCGTACATATCTACCTATGTATGTACAGTCAGCTGCAGAGAAAAGGCACCCCCCCCTGCATACAAACTTCTGTATATTTGTATGGACGTGGGGTACCTTTTCTCTGCAGCTGACTGTACATATTACATGAAATCGTCTGTGGATTCATATTACATTCCATAGCTTAGTAATAAAAATGCTAGGTGTAAATCTATTACCCATTACACACGCCTTATTGAGCGTATACTGTGGGTATAGCTCGATTTGTGTAAGATTGTCCAATAATAATAATAATAATAATTTATTTATTACATTTCCTGAATAAGTATACTAATAGAATATTCCATATTGTTCAGCAAAAATATGTATAATATTTTAATAGGTTGTGCTATTTGAAAACTTGATGCTGATGTGGTTGCGATGGCGACAATCGAACTGCCTCAGGTACACTCAATCTTTATAGGGTTCCGTATTTTATTAGGGCCCAATACTAGTAGTCGTATATAGCTAAGGAGTCGGGTTGCAAAATAAATTAGTGGCTTTCCATCAGAGAAGGATCCTTATACTTCATGTGCAATAAGGACCATTCTATAAGAATATCCATTTGAATCAGGGATGTTGCGGATGCCGATTTGTTGACATCCGCGGATGCGGATTTTTAACGGCTCACATCCGCGGACGCGGATGTCAAGATTAGGCACCTAAAAAACGTCAAATATTACACTTTAGTAATTTAAAAAAAACGAAACTTTTAGTATTTGAACAAGAATAAAGGTGCCCCACAATCGCATTAATATACTTACTAAAGTCCAAATAAAACAAATTATTCACTTTTTGTCGCTGTCCGTCTGGGCTCGATCGACGAATCACAAAAACGAAACGAGATTCCTATTGGCTAATGACGAAATTACCTTGCACTTACGCCGCCGTTAAGACGTTCCTGTTCCACATCCGCATCCGCATTAAACTCCGCATCGATTTTATGCGGATGCGGATGCGAATATTTGCAACATCCCTGATTTGAATTTCAGATGAAAAGGTCCTTATTGCACTTATGGAAAGCCACATTTGAACACAGGAGTTAAGTATCCGCTGGATTGCAAATATGGTGGGTGGGTTAGTAGATTGAGTAATACCTGGAAATAAAACTTTTGGGTTTTTTGACAGACCTAGAAATAAAATAATAAACAACACAATGAATAGACAAGTATTCATTTTGAACAAGTCTTAAAAATACTGATTATATAGCCCTGTGCCCTGTGCCTCAACCGGAACTAACAGACTTGTTCATTAACGGAAATATGTCCTAGTAACAATAATATTTACAGTACAATATTTAAAGGGTACACGGAAAGAACATGTCTAGTCACTTATTTTGAGTAATCGCGGTTTTAAAATTTGGAACCATGTCAAAATGTATGGTAATTCCGTGACCAAGTCTTTTTTAATAAAAAAAAAGTTGTGTTACATATATTATACAGTGGTAGCAAAAGATATAACCAATATTCATTAAGAGCTCTACATTTTGAAATGAAAATCGCATTTTCCGAAAAAAGTGACTAGACATGTTCTTTCCGTGTACCCTTCATTTGTTTTACCATTTAATATAAGACCTTTCCTATAGGGCGTTTTTGGATATAGTAATAACCTGTACCTACACATGTACTCGTACATAGTTAAAGTGTAACGTCCATGGCTGGATTGGATTCGTTGACCGACTGGTTAATTAATACGCTTGTATGAACGCTGACTGCTATTTGGAATAAGAAACGTCGCAGCACATGCCATTAGTGAAAGCGACGGCTTGTTAAACCTATTGTTTTATACAATACAACAGTAGGTATGTGTGTGTTTTAGACATCTCTATACTAATTAAATAGTAATTTGTTCTCGAATTACAAGTTCTATTAGCCGCTAAACCATATTCTATTAGCCGCTGCTTTGCCGTGTGCTTGGTTTGAGAGATCACTTAAGTGATTTAATAATATAACCTACTTATACTTAACTCTCTAACCTAATTTAAAAAGATATGTAAATTATAATTGGACGAAACTAAAACGGTCGGCCAAATTATTTTAATAACAACAAATAGAACACTTGTTTGATAAAGCTGACAGGACAGGACAGGACCCAATTGTGTGGCTGAGGGATTAAGTAGACGGTCGTAAAGAAAATTATTTTTACTCTTTCAAATCATGTCTTAATAATTAGTTCAGCACATTTTTACGTTTATTACACCTGTGCAAATGAATGGCTTATTAATTTTTAATAGAGCGCAATGTAAAGCTGCGTGTAGTGTAAGCCGCATTGTTGTTGCCTATTATAGCAGGAGCACCGCGACTACAGGTGTCGTCTTAGAACACATTGCAGGGCACCGGGCACCGGACACCGGACACCGGACACCGGACACCGGACACCGCCTCGCCTCGGCCAAACGGGCCGTAGTTACAATAATACACGTGGCAGCCAAACTAAGCGCGCGGTGAGGACAGTACCCTCGAGGGTCTGTTAACTCAGCCACACGAAGGCCCTACCGCTACCATTATAAAGTGAGCCTTATTTTCATACTTACGTAAATCCGTTACAATTATTTTGAATATGACTTATTTCCATTTTTTGATCTTTGGCTAATTAAAATGACTATTTAAATTATAATAAGAGTATTTTTAGAACCATTACATTATCCGATACGTCGTAAAGATATAAAATATAAATTAACCTCGTAAGGCCCACCATACACAGTTTCCCTATTTATAATTTGAACCTTGTCGTATAATAGATAACGGTGACTTTCGTTTGTTTTACAAAACAATGAAACAAAAGAAATACTACTTTATGTAGTTTTTGAAAGGTTCAAATTAAATTGAAACAAAATGTACATTGTAATGCACATTGGGCGCATATAATCGATAATAAAGTTGGTTCTAAAAACAAATCCTAGTCATCAGAATTCCTAGTGCAAATTTCATTCGATTCGATTTCGTCTATTTTTGTATGGGATTTTGAACAGCGCGCCAAGCGGGACGTTTTGGAAACTCAAAATCCCATACAAAATGACACTTAATGCAAACGCGTAAAACGTCACGTCACGTTCTCGATTGAAATGTACACTAGGGGTACAGGTATCTTATAACTCTTATAAATCATGTCACTCATCATTTTCCGAGATAATTACATTAAAGGCTACTTCGTTGGGCTCATCCTAGATGCATTACCTACCCTGTTTCAACGTTAACATTCTTTTCATACAATAACGGGATAAAATATAATTTATAATTAGATAGTATAATAACAAGGGATGGAATTATATTATAGAACAATGTGTAGATGCCAACGTCGATGAAAAATATCATAAAATAATATTTAAGATAAGTTAAAGACAGGGATTTTACGAAAAATCTATAAAGAAAACATTAGCAAAACACTAGTTCTGCTAGAAGATATTTGTAAATATTTGTACAGAGCTACTTTAACATTTAGAGTTAATAGGCAGTATTAACTGGTGTAACTACGAACGCATTTATGTATATGAATGACGTGTTGGCGATGGCGGCTAGTTTAGGTAGTAGGGTGGTTGACTAGCGTTGTGTTGTGTTGTGTTGTGTTGTGGAGCGCTTACCGCCGGCCGCGGTACTTCTCCGTGGTGGCGTCCTCGAGGTTGCTGTCCCAGTCGAACTCCGTGACGCCGCTGCGCGGGGCCACCTCGCCCAGGTGCCGCCAGCGGTATTCGAAGTCGGAGTCCCGCTTCTTCAGGGCCTCGAACCTATTTATCACATATTTCATTTAACATACCTACAAGTTTGTTTAATTTGAAAATTATGTTTTCTTTGCTGTCCGTGTGCGGGCTTTAGTGCGAGCGTTAGCCAGAGCCTACAATCTAATATTAGCAGGATACTCGTAACATAACCTAGGGGTAGGGTCTAACATGTTTGCTTGTGCCCGGATGCAGTCACGTATTTTATTACAAGGTACCGTGAGTATATCCGGAACTTTTCCGTTATGTACCTAACTAGGAAAAGAGGAAGGGGTATGTTCTTGGTTTTGTCAATTAATAATAGGTTGTGGCGAGCTAAATGGGAAGTGACGTCCCTTGGGTCCCATACCCCCGAGAGTCGGTCAGGCCCCTCCCTCCGGCTTGCCTTAACTGGCCGGCTGGAGTGAACACTGAGCAGGGGCCGCAGGACTCTCACCTCTGGCTTGCCTTTACCGGCCGTCCAGAGTGGGGTGTCAGAGCTACATGCTCGCAGGGTGGTGAAATATCCATAAGACGCGAGTTGGCACACTGGCTGTTCACAGCCACTGGGTAGAAAGCGGTGCACACCTCTCCACACCCTGAGCCACTCACACGCAATGTTGCCTCCTTGTCGCTCCGTGCGAGCGGCCGTTTTTGTGGTCCCATATAGTGAGTTGGCGAGTCACCGCCTGCCCATTTTGTTCGTGTTTTAAACATAAATAAGGGCAGGTGCCATAGCCTTTTCCATAGCTCCGGTTACTAGTCCACTAACGTCTCAACCCAATATAGTGTAATATCACATCATTACATTTCGGCCATTTTTTTAAATTAAAACAAAAAGAATTTTCGAAACATACCAAATTTGGGCTCCTTCAGATACAATATGGCTGATTTTTCTTTGTACAATATACCACAAATGATACGTAATATCTTATTATCTAACACCAAGAAAGCAATTTTAAAAATAATTTCATTTAGATTTTTTTTTTTAAATTTTTCAATATTGTAATATTGAAAAATTATACACAACAAAAATATTTAAAAAAAATCTCAATGAAATTATTATCAAAATTGCTGTCTTGGGGTTAGGAATCAAGATATTACGTATTATTTATGGTATATTGTACAAAAAAAAATCAGGTACATATATCGTATCTGAAGGATACAATCTTGATATATTGTGCCAAAAACAAAACAAACTATACCAACTGATGAAAAGGCGCAGTTAAAGGGTTAAAGAGGTATTTCCCGTTCGATATATGGATATTACGTATCATTTTATGATTAATATGTACCGTATCTGCAGTACAGTTCCATAAGTCTCGTAAAATAGGTATTGAAATAGAACTGTGTCAATTTGTAAAATTGAAAAAAGAAAAAAAAATTGTTAATGATATTATTTTCAAAACTGCTTTCTTGGGGTTGGATATGAGGATATTACGTATCACTTGTGGTATATTGTAAAAAAATAATCAGCCATATCGTATCTGGAGGATCGTATCGTATTGGACCCGGGTATGTCCTTAAACTACGTCCAAAAGGACCCGGGTATGTCCTTAAACTACGTCCAAAAGAGAGGTATGGGCACTGTGAATGACATCTCGCTTTGTGTGGTAGGGCACAGGACAGCGGAGGACAGCATTCCAGATCTAGAGCCTACCTCCACCTTACAGAAAACCGCAGCCAAATAACACTAGACCCTACTAATAGTGTTGTGTTCCTGCCGGTGAGTAAGGTTGCCAGAGCTCGAGGGAGAGGAGTGTTAGGGTCGGCAACGCGCATGTAACTCCTCTGGAGTTGCAGGCGTACATAGGCTATGGAGACTGCTTAACATCAGGCGGGCCGTATGCTTGTTTGCCACCGACGTAGTATAAAAAAAAGCCCAAACTTGGTATGTTTCGAAAATTCTTTTTGTGTTAATTAAAAAAAATGGCCAAAATGTAATGATGTGATATACTTTTAGAATCGCCTCAAAAAGCCCTTTCGTATAATACCACACACGATAGGTTTTGGAAAAAAAAAAATTTCCCCCCCCCGGGAATTGTTTTTAGGAACTGCGGGTCAAAAATTTTGTTTTGACCTCTAGTATGCGTGTGCCAAACGGCTAACCTGTACATCGATTTGCGGTTTTTCTTTGTAATTGGGGTCGAGCGGCTTCCGCTAATAGCCCAGTGCATTTTGTTCTCTTTTTTTCTGTCCTACACTAACCGGGGCTTGTCCTTGGGTGCACTACTATAGTGCATACAGGGATAATCGTCGGTTGGTGTCACATCACTTTGGCCCCACGCATGCCTTCCAAATGTCCGGGTCCCCATGGCCCCGAGATTTTGTAAAGGACATACAAATAATAATAATAATAATATATTCTTTATTATGCACCACATAATGAAAAAGAATACAGATACAGAACACACATTACATTAGGTAACAACCATGCGTCGTAGCGCAAAAATATTCAGTTTCGTTCCCCTTTAGGTGACCCTTAATTTATACAAAAAAAAATCCAAAAAAAAAAACAACAAAATCTTAATCTCCTAAACCATGCGTCGTAGCAAAAAAAATAATAAAATTTTCGTTCCCCTTTATAAAACCCCAAAGTAATATACAAAAAACACAATGAAAATAAAAAAAGAAAAAAGTCTTTATAGGGCTGTATCTCCTAAACCATGCGTAGTAGCGCAAAAATAATAAAATTTTCGTTCCCCTCTCGGTGACCCTTGATTGATATTAAAAAAAAAAAAAAAAACTTTATAGGGCTGTATCTCCTAAACCATGCCTCGTAGCGCAAAAATAATACAATTTTCGTTCCCCTCTAGGTCAAGAAAAAAAAAACAAATAAAAAAATTGTATTTTTTTCTTCTTCTGTATCTTGTTAACCGTGCGTAATTTTTGTTCCTCCTCGATACTCCACGCACTGAATAAACTATCACACATGAAACAATCATCATCTTCATCATCATGTTTGTATTATTATTTCATTGCATGTTTGAGAAAAGCACTATACATACCTCGGCGTGAAAAGGGGTTGGCGGCCTCATAACTAGCCGGCCTCACTACGCTACGTTCGGCCGTCTATTCTATTTGGCCGGCAACCCCTTACTTCACGGCCTCTGTAGTAATGTACTAATATTATCTCGCAACGCAATAAGAGAGGCGCGAATGATGAATAAACGGAACTCACACGAGTAAAAATAGTAAAGAAAGACTAAATAATGTTAAATGTAAAATAACACTGAGTGTGTTGTGCGTACACGCACGGCACGAGTAGGTACAATAGTAATGTATGACTGTAATGTAGGTGCATAGATACCTACCTGTTGAACATGAGGTTCTTGGCGAAGTCGTAGAGCTGTAGGTCTAGCGAGTTGAGCTGCTTGATGTGTTGCACCTGCGCGGGCGACAGCGCGGCCATCGTGGCGCCCGACACAGTCGCGTTGTGCTGCGTGAACGGCACCGCGAACCGCAGGTTGAACGTCTCCTCGAACACGTACTGCGATATCTGACAAAAAACCACCACAACACGCATCATATTTTGGGCACGGCAGTGCCCCCGCTAAGTCGAGTAAAAAATGAGGCATGGCCGTACCATCCTTTTCTCGAAGCAATTCAGGCCATTTTCAACGTACTGTAATTTTGTGTTCGCTAAAGCGAGGACGCTGAATTTTCAGTGACACGTAGGGCATAATATGGCTTAGATATATTCACAAGAACATTCAATTTGGTACTTGTAGTTTAAGAATTACTGCACGTCAAAGTTTCGTGACAAGCTTTAAATTTAAATTTTAATGATAATTCGTTTTTAGCTTATCATGCCATAAAACCCCTCAAAATATTGAAATATCAGTCACGTTTGAGAGATTAAATAACTGCATAAGTAAGTTTGTAATCCTATATAAATATGTGCTATTACATATTTACTTTAGCAGTTCTTAACTAAAGGTACACTACGATGTACATACAATGTGAGTATGAAGATGTGTAGGTATAGTTTTGATATGTATATGGTATGAGTATGGTATTGATGTGAATATCTGGGGCATTATCTAACCGACGACCTTAAAGATCATTTAGATATTGAACGAGAACGCAGGGCACTGGCGGTGAGGAGTAACATGTTGGCCCGCAGGTTTGCTCGTTGCTCGGATCAAGTCAAGATCACTCTATTTAAAGCGTTTTGTCAGAGCTTCTACACGAGCAGCCTGTGGTACAACTGCACTCAGAAGGCGCTCAGTGCCCTGAGGGTTCAATATAATAACGGCTTTCGGGCGTTGTTGAAGCTGCCCCGCTTCTGTAGTGCATCTAAAATGTTTGCGGAGGCACGTACAGACGGGTTTCACGCCATCGTGCGCAAAAGAACTGCCTCGCTAGTCAGTAGGATGCGGGGCAGCTCTAACAGCATCCTAAAAGTTATTATAGAAAAGCCTGATTCGCCCATGCACAAACACATTAATAACTTAATGATCATGGGTAGTCAATTGTGCAAATTTTAATTTAATTGATTTTATTTATTTATTTGTGAATTCTATTTTAATTGATTTTAATAATTTATTGCGAATTTTGAATGTATTAATTAAATTTATTGTAAAAAAAAAATCCATTCATTTAATTTATTGTAAATTTTTAAATTAATTTAATTTAATTAGTATTTTAAATATCAACAATAGATTTTAAGTCACCATGTACCTAACCCCAATGGATCCTAGTTATCTAAATAAATAAATTATAAATTAAAATTAAAATTGTATAGGTATGAGTGCGGGTATGGTGTGGGAAGTGTGGGATGGGTACCTATAAGTATTGTATGAGTACAAGTATAGTTTGGTATGGGCATGCCGCATGAGTATTGTATAGGTGTATAGGTATGAATACGAGTATAGTGTGTCTGATGGGTATAAGTATGTATAGATATGAGCTTTGAGAAAAGTGGTAATTGACGTACAAGAAGCAGTACCCGAAAAGAAGGACTGCCTACAAAAAGAGATGAGATCCCATCAAAAAAGATGCAAGTCTCGCAACGCAATTCTGCTACTACAAAAAAGTTTTGAGATGTAATGCGAAACCTTGTGCTACAACCGTATCAATATTAGAATACATATTAAATACATATAACGAGTTGGCAATCGCACACAATGCTTTACTCGTACTCGTTTATGTGTTGCTCAAATTGCATGTCATTAGGGCTAGCGCTATGTTCAATTAGGATTCTTTTTAATATTTAACGATGATCCTTATGTCATTATGCAGCCGTGCTATCTCTAATATATATAATCTAATCCCTGGCACTGACTAAAATAACCGACTTGGTTTTGTATTACATCTCAAAACTTTTTTGTACTAGAAGAATTGCGTTGCGAGACTTGCATCTTTTTACATGTAATGTTTTTGATGGGATCATTTATTCACCATCAATCGGGTACATCAGGATACTATCATCGTATATACATATACTGTGGTACCTATAGATCATCGTAGAGCAGGGGGAAACTATCGCATCTTTTTTATCACACTTGCTCGAAAAAGATCTTATTTCCTGCAGATGTACTAAAGGACAAAGGCCTATATTGTTCCCGCGTGAGTTATGGATTGTGAAAAAAAAAAAGCTGTAACTCACTCGTGAGTTATAGTTTTTTTAGGGTTCCGTACCTCAAAAGGAAAAAACGGAACCCTTATAGGATCACTCGTGCGTCTGTCTGTCTGTCTGTCCGTCTGTCTGTCACAGCCTATTTTCTCCGAAACTACTGGACCAATTAAGGTGAAATTTGGTACACATATGTAAGTTTGTGACCCAAAGATGGACATGTAACGTAAATAAATTAATTTTAAACAGGGGGGCCACTTACGTAAATGAGAAAATTAAAAAATAAAGTTTGTCAAACTATATCGTGTTATATATTAAAATGAAAGAGCTCATTGTGAGAATCTCAAATATATATTTTTTATAATTTTTAGATAAACAATTTAGAAGTTATTCAAGAAAATAGGCAAAAAATGACCATTCCCCCCCCCCCCCCCTTTATCTCCGAAACTACTGGGTCAAATTTAAAAAAAAAATACACAAAATAGATCTTTACCTATAGATCACCGGAAAACCTATTAGAAATGTGCAGTCAAGCGTGAGTCGGTCTTAATTACTTAGTTTTTGATCCTACTCCTACGGGTTTTTTAAAGACATTCACATAAAAAATACATTGTTTAAATTGTGTAATGTACGGAACCCTTGGAACGCGAGTCCGACTCGCACTTGGCCGGTTTTTTTACTTATGTTACTTATTCATATGAATTTACTAGGTATAAATGAGTTTTACTAGTAAAATACTGACGTTTACAATTTAATATTTTTTCACCTCAGCAGCTCGAACAAGCCTGCTTTCGTCACTCCCTGGAGTGAGGAAAGTGCGAGTTTCCTCACTCCAGGGAGTGAAACAAAGTAGCTTTTTAATTTAGTGAAGGCCATGAACTGTCACTTCTTTTTTTGTCTGTATTATTTTGTGTAATTCGAATATACATTTTAACCTTTAATACGTTCTCACTACTGAGGTGAAAAATTATGTGTGCAACACGAGAGCAAAGTTATTTTACATCTCGTGTTTTTGAGTCCCTCGCTACGCTCAAGAATCTCGCTTTCTCGGGACTCAAAATAAACACTCGCAAGAAAAACCAACTTTCCTCTTATGTTGCACAAATAACTATTATCTACACACACTCATATCAGTAACCCTCTTCCTATGATGACTTCAAAATCCATAAATAATGGCCAACATTAAGATAAACTGTTTTGTTACAGCAAAGTTTTTATCTGTGAAAATGTTATTATTGCTAAATAATAACATCGATTTCGATAATGTTATTTCATTCAAATTTCGAACATTACTGAAAAACAAAGAAATTTGATTTGACCTCTATTCTAATATCAGTCGAGATAACGTTTTATTCGAAATTTGCATACAATTTTGACAAATCTCGCTTGTTAGTTGGTATCGAACGATATGGCAATCGACCCTCACTCTAGTTTGTCTCTGAATTTAAAAAAATACTACGGATGCGTGACATGCGTGAAAAAAGTTTTCATTGCCGCCATTTTACGTGCAGTTTATCTTGTAATTAGTTTGTAAGAAAAAAAAACATTTGTTTTGTTGTTTTTAAAGTAACTGTAGCAAAAGTTTCGTGTAAAATGTGCGATAAAGATATTTCGGAGACGCAACCTCATATCCGCGAATTCCGCCAGAGAGCAACTATGTCGGCTGTAATATGAGGTTAGTGAATATATCATAGAAAGTTTATAATATGTGTGTAGATAAAGCAGTGTATGTAACTGTAAATAATTAGGAATTAAAACACTCGTGTGATTCTATTATGAAACTCACTTCGTTCGTTTCATAAACCCACGCTCAGGTTTTGCTGCCTTTCATTATGTAGCAGTCACATAAACTACTATAATTTGATTAACTAAATAGGCGTTTTAAATATTTTTTACACAATTTTCAATCGTGGCTGAATGCCGGATAGGTCTGTGCCTTAGAGCATTTATTAACTGGAGCCGGTTTCAATAACTTACCCCTCTGCCAAAAAAACTTGCACGACTGTGCAAAAAGTCACGTAAATACAATGTCACAATCGATTATTGCTCATTTCCACAATCGCTTCGCAACTAAAAATGCCCGCATGTGCTGTGAGCACATGTAATAAAGGATCAACCACTTCAAGCATAGAAAGAGATGGTATATCATTCCATTTGTAAGTAATTTTAGTTATTTTTATTGGTCTAATATTATTTTTATAAAAATATTTTTCATCACACGTCGAATGAATCCAATCGATTCGAACGTGGAAAAAAACGTCACTCCCACGAATCTTGGTCTTCATGCTTTGTAAGAAATAATCTTAAGGTATTTGAAATAGAGTCGATAATAATATTAGCATTTTTTTTAAATAAACAAAATTACGGAAAAATCGTCACTCAAAACGACGCTTGATTTTCGTATTTTGGAATAATGAACCTAACTGCAATTAAAAGAAAGTTTAAAATTATATTTGCAGGGTTTATTTGTAATGTCACTAGACTTTAAAATAGAGATGAGGGTATGGTCGATACAATGAATAATTATCGATACGATTTAATAAAACTGGAAAATTTCCAAGTGAACATAGTAGATGACAAATTTTTATTAATGGTATCAATCGATCAGGTTTGTTTTTGGGATCAAATGTCTACATGGAACCATGGGCATTAAAGCAATACAAAATTCAGAAATGATAGTCAAAGTCCGACAGTCGTACTTTACTCCTTACAAAACGATATGTGAACGTGATAGATCGCGAGCCAGGCGCAAATTTCATCAGTCCCCTCCGAACCCTCGTGAACGTCAGCTGCCGCTCCGTTGGTGGGTTGAGGAATGGCAGCCACCGAAACGCGTAACACGGTCTTTCCACCGCGATACAACCGGCTGACAATTTGTTTTATTAACAATAGCATCTAAACTATCATCTGACAAAATATCACACGGGAGGCGATGACGCCGATGACTGAAAAGAATTTTCTTTTTTACATGTTCATGTGACCAGCTGACGGTCTTTCCACAGCGATACAATCAGCTGACGATTTTGTTTATTCACAATAGCATCTAAACTATCATCTGACAAAGTATCAAGCCGGGAGGCGATGACTAAATTTTTTTTATAGACTTTATTTGCTGCCACTCCTCAACTTCACAACACACTTCACGGGTTCATCATACATAACCGTTAACCACTATACGAGTTTTCGCCCGGGAGTCGATTGGTCATGGAAATCTGTTCCTGGCCCGCGGTCTATGACGTCAAGTTTACTGAGAGCCCATCTTGAATGTATGGAAAATAAGTAAAATTGCGATTTTTGTAGGTGAAATATTGCGTTTATGCATATAGTTGCTATACAACCTTTTCTTTGGATAAAATGCAAGGAATCGAATGGTATCTTTATTCCTTTATTGGAAGTAAAAAAAAACTTTAAACTTTAAAACTTTTAGATCCTGCATTTTATTATCATTTCCATATATTATTTTAATATGCACATTATTGTGATAAATTGCTCATTTGCTATCTATTTTACTAGATTTTGTTATAAAATTCAACATGTGTCATCATCCCTATTTATTTGAAATACTTATATATTTTGCAGTTTTATGAGCATCCCCCAAATATGCGTCCGAAGGCTATCCTGCATAAGTGTAATAAGGGGTCATCCATTAATTACATCACACGTTTAGGGGGAGGGGGGAGTCATAAACTTTGTGACGTAAGTAAGTAAGTTAATGTTAACTTATTTAAATTATTTTATTCGCTGTACAGTTAAATAACAAGTTTTTGTAACGATAATCGTTATTAATCGTTTAATTTTCTTTCCTAATCTGTTTTGGGTTATAAAATGACTAATATTTCTTTTGTCAAAAATATTTTGATAAAATATTAATAATACTTAATTCGATTTGCCGATTTCATTGGAAAAATGAGACGTCACACCAGGGGGGAGGGGTTTGCCAAATGTGACCAAGTGTGACAGGAGGGGGGAAAAACCTCGAAATTCGTGTGACGTAATTAATGGATGAACCCTAAGCCCTTAAAAGAGATACGAGTAGTTGCTCGAAATTTTCGACTTTCGATATTCATGTTTCGATTTTTCCACCCAGTTAGTTTAGGTACCCTTTTTAGATCCACCTTTTTTTTAGTTTATAGCAAACATTAATTTCAATAAATAATTGAGTTTCAATATCTGTAATTTTGATATCCAGTAAGTTATTTGATATATTTGTTAAACTATTCCTCGAGTACCAAGTGGCGCTGTCTATGACGTCTAGAAAATTATATCGATACGATAATATCCAGACACTTGGAAGTCTTATTAATCGGTTCGATTACGCCTACACCGATAGTGTGAAATAGTGTCAGCATATCGTTTTTACTGCATTAGTGTGCTAATTTAACTTAGTGTTGTAGTATTGTTTTAGTATGGGTGCGTAGTAACGACGGGAAAAGATGCATTTGTAGTTAGTATCTTTATATGTGTGCTACCTCGTCCCCCTCGAAAAACGACAGAATTTTTTGTTAGGAAAGATGTAGCGATACGTACTCCAGTTACTAATTCCTCCGAGGTCTGTTCCTTCGAAGCCTAACCTGAGTAACCTGTCAACTAATGACAATATGGCGGACGAATATTGAAACGTCACCGTATTTATGAATTATTTCGCTTAAAATTTAGTTTTTTCTTCGCAAGTGTGATGAAAAACATTGTGTGTAACTCCGGGGGTAAGAATATTGCAAGCCGTGCATCTAAAGACCTCATTTGCAAAATTACACTTACCACCCACGTTGCACAATGTATTATTAATTTAGTTATAGTGGATAAAGCTCCTATTTATTGTTGACTTCCCTCCAATTATTGGAACTTTCCACCTAATACGAAGGTAAATAATAATATAATCGTAACACTTCCTCTCGAGTTCGATGCCAATCAATACATGTTTTATGCCTTCAACTTTAAAAATACTGTATGTATCTATGCCTAGGAGATATTATATTAAACCCAAAGTGGTAGATAATACGAAAATATGCGGACTTGAAGATGTACTAATCTATTTAAAGAGTAAAAAATTTGCTAGATAATTAAGTACAATCCTGCACCAATTTCTGAATTCAGGCGCCTTGCGACGCCATGGGTATTCTGTACAATTGAGCACAATCCTTGTATATAAATTGTTTGAACAATTTTATAACACACCAATAATCCTAGTTTTCTACCAGTAAGCTATAACACCTACTTAAAATTGTCGGTTAATTCTTATTTGATGGGATTAAAGGTTTTCAGATGTATCCGACATTCTGAAGTATTCGGAACTACCCGAATACAACTTAATTCAGTTTTCACTGCCTATGTTTGTTGAAAACTGTGTAGACAAGAAGTACTCATAGCAATACCGACCGACAACATGTATTGTGATTTACCTACGTTCCGTGAAGCGGTGTATTGTATTATAACTTCCTAGGCTACGTGCGACAACACACGTGTGCAACCCATTAGCAAAGAGGATATAATAAGATAGAGCGGTACTGTTATAGTAAATTATGTAACCACTGTAAATTCACTGCCATCTATCGACATACTTTAAAACTAAAAATGAAGATTTATAAAAATCGTTAAAATGTATTTAAATATGGATAAATGATTTTTTTATTTGCATTAATTATTTTTATATGATTTCGACCCATGTTCTTTCACTGATATGCGTTAAAATTATAAATAACAAACGAAACCGTCAACTCCCTCTATACGAGAGTAGGCCAACACTAGTGGCGCCATCTGATCGAGAATCAAATTTTCGTGATTTTCGAGGCACGTTTTTTCCTTAGACTGTATCCATCTATTACGGAGTTATATCTATCTTTGCCATTAGTTACTGATCACAGAAATAGAACTCACAACGTAAAAAAGCGCATGTGCGGTGACCGCGATTATATAGCTTTTTAATATAGAGTACATACCTCATACAATCTGTGCACCCAAAACTCTACATGTATCAAGACTAGTTCAGAACCACGGAGTCTGGGCTTTCTTCAGAAATTGATATATGGCAACCCTAAGCCCGAGCGACAAGGAGCAAATGGCGCCACGGATACGGGAACAATGATTCAAGTGCAAATAATGCCAGTGCTTATCTTCGTCCGGGCCTCCGGGGTCAGTGCTCGCTGCTCGAGCATAGGTGGACTAGGTAATTGTGCATGCTTAGCCTCGCGTCCTTCTTCACTATACGTACACGACCCACATCCATAAAGCGCCAGCAACAAATCATGTTATCGGTGCCGATATTTCCGTCATATTTTACGATCTGTAGGTTATTCCGCTTCAGCAGTTTGACAAGACAAACCTTTGACAGTTGACAACCCCATTGATACACTGGGTTACACACAGGGGAAACGAATGGCTAGTTTTAACAACGGGTATTACATTTTACAAGCTACTAACCGGTAAAATAAACAGCAATTAATGTTAGGTGCACGCTAAGTAGCCTTACCACGAGTTGACACTTGATGTTTACGTTAGCGACTACGTAAACTCGGTCCCAGTCCATCTCGCTCGCACTGATGGATTGGTGCAAAAGAGAGGGAATGCGATCAAGTTCACGCAGTAGCTAACGTAAAATGTCAATTGCCAATTCGCGGTAGCCGTGAAGATTGTGATCGCGAAATGGAGGCACTTCTAGGTATATCTAGACTATCTAGTTATACAATAGAATTGTAGGTATAATTAGGTCGTATTTCAGTCAGGTAGGTTATTTTATTAGTAATAATTACCTTCTGGAAGTCAGTGAGGCCGAAGTAGGCCATGGCGGCGAGGTTCCTCTTGGCGGAGGCGAGCAGCACGCGGTCCGAGTCGGGCGTGCGGTGGCGCAGCGTGCCGTTGTAACAGCCCACGAGCGCCAGGTCGGCCAGCATGCGCGTCTGCCGGTTGTTGGCCAAGTTCCACGGGCACGCCGCGAACTGGTCCAGCGTCACCGCGCGCCACGTCTCGCCGCTGTAGCACGCCGGCACTTCCAGGCCTGTCGCACACATCACATGTCATACCAACACTCATACCTCCACTACTCCTCTCCTCCATACACTACCTCCTGATACTATTACTTTTACGCTTATCATCTGATATTAGATAGGTACCTATTCATAAACAGGGGTCTCCAAACTACCTCGGATGTGGCCCGTGAGCATACCAATTCGGCCCCCGTAAAGTGCCTACTTATTTAATTCCATACTACGCAACCCGGCTTGCGATAAAGAAGCGGAGACTCCACAGCGGCCTCAAAGCGGACTCAAAACGTTTGACATTTTAATGAAACCCTGATATAAAACTTGTAATATTTGTAGAATATGGGCGAAATTTGTAAGTGCTTAATTTTATTTCAAAATCCAAACATTTATACTTATACTGGTGGTTTGTGTCCTAAGACTATCTTACATACCAAATTTCAGCTTCCTAGGACTTCAGGAAGTACCCTAAAGGTTTTGATGATCATCAGTGAGTGAGTGAGTGACGGTGACGAAATCTGGGTTTTTTATATATGAATAAAATCCAAAGTATACCTCTAAGAGCTATGCAATTGAATATTTTTATGCAAGTAAGTAAGTGCAAAAAGTTTGCATTTTTAGGTCAATAAAAGCTGATTTGGCCCGGTAGCCACGAAATCGTACCGTGCAAAGCCCCCCAAGCAAGGGGGGAAAAGGGTCGGCTCCCCAGGTCCAATCTTTGCTATATTTCGGTCTGCTCGTAACAACTAGGGATTTTTCGACGAATTCGTTTTTGAAATAGTAGTACTTCCTTTTCATACAAAAAAATGGTTATCGCACAAAAAAAGAAAATAACAACTACTACTTACTATCTACCTTTTCTCGAATAGCTTCGTCGTTTTTTTTTGAACCCTCATAACTTGGGTTTGGATTATACCAGATAAACAAAATTCTAGGGATATGATGTCAATAGTGGACTTATTAAGCATAAAATATTCAATTGCATAGCTCTTAGGTATACTTTGGATTTTATTCATATATAAAAAACCCAGATTTCGTCACCGTCACTCACTCACTCACTGATGATCATCAAAACCTTTAGGGTACTTCCTGAAGTCCTAGGAAGCTGAAATTTGGTATGTAAGATAGTCTTAGGACACAAACCACAAATAAATTAAAAAATGAAATTTTTGTCCCTGAGGGGGTGAAAAGGGGGGTGGAATTTTGTATGGAAAATCAATCACCGCTAAACCGATTTAGTTGAAGTTTGGTATGTGGATAGTTTTTGTTATGGGGAAGGATATAGAATAGTTTTCAACCCCAAATCACCCCGTAAGGATGAAAAGGGGGTGGAAAAGAGCGTTAGGGGAAAGAGGGGGTACGTATTTCAGGATTTTTAATAGTAATTTACTAACCCAAACCCTTTAAATTAGGAGACGGAAGATTGTCATAAGCAACTTACAAAAAGAAGTGAAATCCCACTAAAAACATTTTCATGTTAAATGTTGCCAAGACGAAACCATAAGGCTCGCACTGTCAAAAAGTTATCAGATCTCTTGTTGAGCCAAGCTTCTAACTCTACAAGCCCTAACTTCACAAACACTACACCTTAGTCAAAATATGTGGCTTGACCGTTTCGTTACTACAAGAACTATTGTATTTAAAAAAATGAATAGTGAATAAATATTTCACCTTACGCCCATGTGACTGTAGCGAAACGGCCAAGCCTCACGGTACGATCTCCTGGCTAAAGGGCCAAATCAGCTTTTTTTCACCTAAGGATGCCAAGTGGCATCGCCTGAGAAAAAAGTGCATACCTCTCCGCACATTTCCGCACAAGACAGACATAACACCTGAGTAGGAACCAGCGGCGGTTGGTGATTATAGGGTAAAGGCACCAGTAGTCAGCCCTTTTTACGAAATTTCTATGTTCAAGATCGTTTCATTTGCTTACTAATTGACCTATAAGAATTATTAAAGTTTTTACTGTTCAAGAACTTCATATAGTTTAAGTTTTGTAAATAATAAAACGTTTTTAAATGTTGCTTTTGGAAATATTTCATTAAATATAATGAAAGTGCGTTTTTGCCAGTAATCAGCCCCCTGTGTACCAATAGACGGCCTTTAAGTACCCAGTGCCCAGCCATCCCATTTTTACGGCTGATTAGTGGGTTCTGAGTTCCACGATGTCAATGTCCTCTGGTCAGCCATACTGGATAGTTACTTATTTCAATCAAATTAAGTCATAATAATGTAAATATTTAAAGGTGCTTGGCTTAACGATTTAGATTTCATTTGAAAATAAAAAAAGGTCTGATTCCTATTGTCGGCCTCCCCCGGCTGACTTCTGGGTTTACGACCTTTTCAAAATTACTGCCATAAACCCAGTAGTCAGCCAAAGGAGGCTGACTATTGGATTTCGTACAAAAAAGTAGTTCCCAATAGTCGGCCGCCTTAAAAATGTTACTTTTATATGGATTTATATTTATTTCTCACTTTTTTCAGATAGAATAAGTATTATTCATGTGATGCAGTCCACATTCTTTTATTAATAAATCATAATTCGGCTGTTGACGAGTTATCAAAATACCATGTGACACTCCAAAAAAAATGGCGCATATCACATGATCCTTCATGTCAGAAAACAGCACTTCTTTGAAGTAGTGTTGTGGTTCATGCTAGACAATTCTTATAAAATAAATTTTTACTATTTTTCAATTAATAGTTTATCAATCTATAATATCACCTACTTTTCACATGAAAATTAGAAAAGGTTTGATAATTACAGCCAAAAATAAGCAAGAAAGGCTGACCACTGGTGCATGGCTGAGCACTGGTGCCTTTACCCTATAGGTATATTATGGGTGTTCACTGTCACAGTAAATTAACCAATGTCAATTAACCGACACAAAATACGGTCATTGAACTCTCTTATAGATTTTCGCTATTACGAATATCTTGACGACCGATAGACGCCAACTGCAGTTCATTTTACAAATGGATTCTAGGTTGTGAATGTTGTTTTAAAATTTTATGGAAATATGTGCCAAATTGTTAACACATCAGTTTCGGTCCAAGCAAACTCACCGCACAGCCGTCGCCCGGCCCGCCCGCGCCCGCTCCAAACAAGACATATATGTACTTAGGTAGGTAACACGAAAAACTAAAATACCTAAGAGTTACTTTTATCACACCGACATAACACAACCACGGTGTTTTTGCATATTGATCTAATTTAAAGACATATAAGTTTTTGTTTTTGACGAACATTGTTACGAAAGTTCAAGGTCTTCCTTTTATATTGAACTAGAGTCGATTTTGTAAACTTTTTTCACATTCTCCCGTTAAATTCATTCATTTTTAAACACCTTACAACAAACAAATTATGTGCACTTACTGTTTAAACTCTTGGTTAATTATTTATAATGAAAAAATGCCAAAATTCCATTCAAGCGCGTAGTTAAAAATTGACTACTAACTAAGGTCTGTTTACAAACAAGTGACAATATGGCGAGCACAATGCGCGCGAATTCGACGAGGCGCAAGGTCAAACGGGCTACGAAATTATAGGAGTAGGCCGAGTAGTATAGGCTGTCTATAAACTTATAATGAATAAAGGTAATTATTTAATTCGTATTGACTTTTGTACGATAGATCTTAAAGAGTAATATATTAATTAGGTACTTTAATTTCGTTATGATTATTTATGGGAGTGCACTGCACAAGCGCTCCTCAGAAGAAACCGCGCCTGGTAGGAACTATTATAATGCGGAATACCTATGTAGTAAATATTAATCACTAGCGACACGCCCCGGCTTCGCATGCATTACACAAAACCTTAACAAATTATAAACCTAAACCTTCCTCAAGAATCCCTCCATTGATAGGTGAAAACCGCATGAAAATCCGTTCAGTACTTTTTGAGTTTATCGCGAACATGTTTATACACACTTAGACGCGGCGGTCGGGGGACTTTGTTTTATAAGGTGTAGTTGATGTCGTAAACATTAACAGGAAATACCAAATGTAATGCTTCTTCTAACATCGTTTTATAAATCAATTACATGAAGCATAATTACATTATGATACAAGTATGCTAAGTTGGTCTTTACACACGAGGCGATATTGTGCGCGCGAGCTGTAAGCGAGCGCGCAATAAGAAAGCCGATGTGTGTAATGACCAATGCACACGCGTTTCATACGTTTTTCAACACTTGCGAGGAAAAAAAAGAAACTTTCATATTAATCAAATTTTATTTGTTAAAACAGTAAAAGTCTAAAATCTGTCATACTGCCGTCCGCCCCTCACTCCGGCCGCGGGCGGGCCGGCCGGGCCGCGGCAGGCAGTCGGGGGCGCCGGCGCCCGCCAGTCCGCGTGGTAAAATCTACTCGACCAATCAAAGAAGGCTCCGTTTCCATGCATATTATTAGCAATCAGTTACCTTCTTAACTCAGTCGGATAATATCATGAAAAAGCACGAGTGTTTAATATTTCAAGATTATGAGCCAAAAATCTGTGGAATAAAAACGTCGTTTTGAGCAAGTGTGCTGAAATAGTAGTTTATGCAACTGATACATAATGAGAGGACTTAAAACACAAGTGTGGTTGTATGAAACGAGCGTTAGCGAGTGTTTATCTACACACATATCATAAGTACTCTAAGATGGGTTCAGTAACCGTAGGGACATGACCTGCATTGCTACTAGTGCTACCTGTAAAATCTGTTTTTGCAGTCACATTTTTAAGTCCTAAACATTTTACCTCCATTTATTTTAGTAAATATGTATTGCATAACACTCGTGTACCAATTATGGATCTACTGATGTCTATTTTATTGAAATCCACTCAATAGTTTAGGCGCTAGAAGTAAAAATATGATTTACTATTCGACGTCCTCTCAAGGCGGCTGTATTGATTTTTCTATAATAAAACAAGTGTAAACAGGTTGTGAAGGTCAAGAGGAATCTACCGATATGTCATTTAAAAAAATCCGTCCAGTATCCTGAGCTACAGGGTGTACTGATTTTTAGTATACAAACCCATAACCCTACTTTCTGTTTAAGTCGCAGTCGAGTAAAATGTTGATATTGGGGTAGAATGTGTACAAACATATAGACAAAAGTGGAATTCATATTCCTCCAAGTTTCATATTAAGAGAATATCCCCTGAAAGGGTATAAGCGCTAAATCTGGATTCAGGTATTATTTTCTATAACAAGATGTATTTGTTCCGCAAAGATATCTAGGACTTTTTCGTGTAGAATTTAATAAGCTTTAATGTTGCCTTACACCATACTTTCATAGAGAACGTATATTTAGAGTAAAACGCAAATTTCTCCAGGATGGTACACATTTTCCAAGATGGCTGCGATTCCTCGAGGTCCCCAAATGTCAAATAGTGTGGACATGAAAAAGCGACCATTAATTAACATACATACCAAATTTCATATCGTTGGAAGGATTTCGAGGTTAGACTTAATTCGATTGTGCTACTAACGATATGTGCGTAGATAAAATAATGTTCATTATTAAATAAGACATGATACAGTTGAAACGTCTTCTATGTTACATTTACAACTACTACTACTCCCGCCGAGGCGCTGACCCCGACTGTAACCACAACCTCCAATGCGCTAAAGTTTCAAATTAGAGTCGAGGATATTAAACAGGTGGCTTAGGCTTAGGTAAGTGTAATAATGAGCAAGAGAGATCGATCAACGTCACGCTTCATGACTTACATAGGTCTCCTTAATCATAATCGCGTAGGGTGGCAGTGGCAGAGCAGTAAGTAAGATAAACGGATTAGTACGAAATGCTGTCGAAAGTGTAAAAATAGAAGCAATAATTATCCCTTCCCACTAGTTTCCACTTTATTGCCACTGCAGGGAGCGGGCACGCTGACAGTGCGGGTCGCGATTTTAATCTACCCCATGGGTGTATTTAGGATTCGTGTCGATAAGTTTTCTTTGTGTAGAAGCCCCTTACCCGTGGCCGTGCGCCCCTGGCACCAATGCCGGGAGCCCTTCCACGTCGCGCCGCGCTTCACGTGACGGTACTCCGATAGGTATCTACAGACAAACAAAACTCAATCAAACTTTTTTTGTAATTGTTAACATCTACAAAATTACGATTCGGATAAAAAATAGCACACATGTAGTTTTGCAGGGATTTCAATTAAAGCCAGTTATAATTAATTATTCAACCTACCTACTCGTAAATTAATCAACTTTCCGCAATATATTTAGATCACTACGGTTTTACTCACTATTATTTTTAGTCGCTTTCGGCGACATGTTTCGGAATCTTCGGGAGTCCTTCCTCAGGCATGAGTGTCCGCGGCGGCGTTGCGCGCTCGCTGATGGGGCGGGGGCGATGCGGGGGGCGCGGGGCAGTACGCAGCTGGAGTCGTCAAGTGAAGGAATAATAGTGAAGTGAAGTGAATAATAGTGAGTGAAACCGTAGTGATATTTTGAAATATGTCTCACGACAGTTTAATTTCGAACTTTCCGCAATATTTGAGTACTTCTTACACATAAATTTTGTTTATGAAGTACCTAATAGGTACCACGCATAAACTTACTACTGTTGGAACGAAACGCAAGGCTTCATCGGGGACTGCGGCGAGACGGCGGCGACCACTGTCTACGATATTCGATCTAGCTAACGCTGTGACATTGCAATTTTGAACTTGAAACAAGCAACAGATTTTTTTTTATATAGGTATGTAGTTGTTGTGGCAGAATACAGTACATTTCTATTTTTTAAACAATTTTTTATTCTGCCTGGTCCTTCTACAATCAACAACTTCTTGAGATTATTTTAGCGATGCAACAAATATGAATATTCGTGTTATTAAAAAGGTATTATAAAAATATTATAAAGGTATATTAAAATGGTATTCGTGTTTTATTTTTCGGATCTTATTTCAAATTTCTAACATACCCAGTAAATTGATTACTTAAGTAATTATAATTCTTACATATACCTACCGAATATCAGTTACTAGGGAGTTTAAGAAATTAAAATTAAAAACCGGCCAAGTGCGAGTCGGACTCGCGCACGAAGGGTTCCGTACCATTATCTATAAAATATATTCCTCCCTTAAATATATATTTTATTCTGTTTTTAGTATTTGTTATTATAGCGGCAACAGAAATACATTATCTGTGAAAATTTCAACTGTCTAGCTATCACGGTTCATGAGATACAGCCTGGTGACAGACGGACGGACAGACAGACATGCAGACAGCGAAGTCTTAGTAACCCCCGTTTTTACCCTTTGGGTACAGAACCCTAAAAATATCACCTTAGCCATCATGAGGGGAATGAAATAATCTTTTCACATCATGACCACCAATTTGAAAAAGGTCTTTCACTTCTCTGCTAGGAGGGATCAAAGTGGCACTTTTCTACCCTGCTAGGAGGGATCAAAGTAACACTTTTCTGTTCCCAAGGATACTATATTTTTAATTTTTTTGCACATTATTCTTTTAGCTTTGTCGCCTAGTACAAGTTTTGCTTAGATTGGGGATAGGTCGATCTATGTGAGATTGTTCCCAAAATATTTATATTTATTTATTTATTTTAGATATGACAGACACACAGAGCATTTAGTTAATAGTGATATACACGTAAACAATACGAGGGCGGGATGATAAGTAATTAGCCTTTGCTCTTTATAAAGTTTAAATGAAAAAAAAACTGCCCTTTTTTAAATTTGTGTCTCTGGCACTCTGTGTTCTTAATTTGAATTTGGTGGCGTGAATACTTTATTCATTTGCTATCATTTGAAAATTGGCTGTGTCAATTCTTTGCAAAATGGAGAAAATCTAACAAAGAGCGGTAATAAGGTTCCTCTACATGAAAGGTATGAAGAGTATTGATATCCATGAGGAATTGAAGAATGTGTTAGGTGATTGTGCTCTTTCCTACGCCACAATAAAAAACTGGGTGGCTGAATTTAAACGTGGCCGTACAAGCGTCCAAGATGAAGCCCGACCCGGACGTCCAAAAAGCGTCACTACTCCGCAAATTGTAAACAAAGTACATGATATGGTTTTGGCAGATCGGCGATTAAAGCTATCAGAAATAGCTGACGCTATAGGCATCTCAAAAGAACGGGTACATCATATTCTGAGTGAAGAATTAAATATGAAAAAGTTATCGGCTCGTTGGGTGCCGCGATTGCTTACGCAGAACCAAAAAAAGATTCGGGTGCAAAACTTAAAGCAATGTTTGGAGCGTTTTCAGAAAAAAAAACTGATTTTTTGCGTCGATTTGTAACAACAGATGAAACATGGGTATACCACTACACACCTGAATCAAAAAATAAATCAAAACAGTGGACTGAATCTGGATGTCCGGCTCCTAAAACAGCCATGGTAGTAAAGACGGCGGGAAAGGTGATGGCTTCCGTATTTTGGGATGCAAAAGGAATTATAATGATAGATTACCTCCCAAAAGGTCAGGCTATAAATGGAGAATACTACGCTAATCTATTAGATAAGCTTCATCAATGTATTCAGAAAAAGCGACCAGGTTTAGCCAAAAAAAATCATCTTCCATCAAGACAACGCTAGGGTCCACACATGTGTTAAAGCTATGGCAAAAATCAAGGAATTGAACTACGATTTGCTGCCCCACCCCCCTTATTCGCCTGATCTGACACCATCAGACTTCCACCTGTTCCCTAAATTAAAACTTTTTTGGGTGGACAGAAATTTGCCACAAATGATGATGTCATAGCCGCCGTAGAAGAGTATTTTGAAGGCCTTGAAACGAGTCATTTTATGGAGGGCATTACTGCTTTAGAACGAAGATGGAATAAATGCTTAGAAATACACGGAGACTACGTCGAAAAATAAAATCGATTTTAATCACGCTAACTTAAGTTTTTTCTTATTAGGCTAGTTTCTTAACATCCCGCCCTCGTAGCTTAGTTGGCAGGGCTTTTACGACCGGCGCAAATAAAAATGTGACATCAATCGTTCATCAAACAGCCTGGAAAGGTAGTTAGCAATAAAGCTTTAAAAGGGCTTTGTTCCGTTTAGATAATGGGCTTTTAACGAACAGTGGACGCGAATGGTCACGTCAGCTGCTGATACTAAAGTTTGATGCATTACGTACACTGTGCACTGGTTTTGACCCCGTGGCTCGGTGTCGTTATTCGCCAACGCTGGCGTAGCGTAAGGCATTCGTCCGTCTCACATATCAATGCTTTCGAGAGTGGTACAACTGACTGACTGATGTCTCAAACCTCGGTGTTAACGGTACGGTGCTAGGCGGCTAATTTTATTGTACCTACTTTTTCTCATCCCTAATCCTATCCTACCTCTTTACAACCGACCAAGGGCATTTGTTTAATAATAATAGGCTAGATGACAAATTTTCATTAATGGTATCAATCGATCAGGTTTATTTTTAGGATCATATGTCTATATGGGTATGGGACCCATTGCATTAAAGCAATATAAAAGTCAGAAATGATAATCAAAGTCCGACAGTCGTACTTCACTCGCGAAACGCTCCAAACAAAACGATGACGTGAACGTGACGTCAAGTTCACAGAGCCCATTTTGAATGTATGGACAAAATAAGAAAATTGCTTTTTTGTCGGTGAAATATTGCGTTTATGTATATAGTTGCTGTACAATCTTTTTTTCGATAAAATGTAAGAAATCGAATGGTACCCTTACTTTTTTCCTTTTTGGAAGTTCTGTATTTTTGTATGATTTACATATATTATTTTAATATCTACATTATTGTGATAAATTACTTATTTGCTACCTATGTTACTAGATTTTGTTATAAAATTCAACGTGTGTCATCATCCCTATTACATCAAAAATTTGAATGGTGACTGGTTACAACTACCTCAAGCTTCTACTATAACCTACAAGCAGTGAAGGGGTTTATTTCCGTTCACTGCCTACAAGTAAGTACATATTAAAAATGGAACGTCGCTATTAGTCAGAATGTAGACTATATTAAAGTGACTGTAGCTCTAGCGTAGCGCATCCCACTTATAGTGCACTGCCTTATGGGAATATAGTTCAGATCCGGAAACCGCTTTCAACTTTTAGTATGTGGTTGGGCATGGTACTGGGTCTCCAAAACTGCCAGGAGACAGCGGCGCCAGCCATCTACTTCAGCGGAATGACGTCATCAAAATGACTCCCGCCTCGGTGCGAATATTGCATTTTGCACCCAATTTATGCATTGCACATACACGTGTCGGGTATTAAACGAAAGCCAATTAAATATTCTATATTTCATTTCTACACTATGGACCAATCCATACTAATATTATAAATGCGAAAGTCTGTCTGTCTGTCTTTCTGTCTGTGTGTTCCCTCTTCACGCTTAAACCGCTAAACCGATTTAGATGAAATTTGGCATTGAGATAGGTTGAGTCCCTGAGAAGGACATAGGATAGTTTTTATCCCGAAAATTATCAAAAGTAAAAAGCGGGGTGGAATTGAGATAATTAACGAAGTGCCTGCTAATTTGTGTGCATAATATGCTCAAATTTAGATTGCTATGAGAATTTTTCCAGCCGCTATTCTTACTCTAGCTGCGGTTACTAAGTCCACGCAGACGAAGTCGCGGGCAAAAGCTAGTATACAATAGTTTAAGAGCAATTTACAGAGAAATCAAAATGATGTAAAAAAATATTCGTTTATTTGGGGTTTATAACCAAACCAAAAGTCGGACGTTAAAGCAATGGACGTTAAAGCAACTACAACATTAAAGATGATGTCTCAAGCCATACATTGATACCAACAAAATCAAAATCAAACCAAAAATGTGAAAATTATGCATTAAAATGTAGGTATTTGCTAGAACAAATGCATTAGTTACAAAAATCGAAATTGATCATTTTCAGGATAATCTGTATCAGCTTCTAGTATGTTACTAGCAATATAAAAAGTATCATATAACTGCTGGGAGACAATCTCTATAGTGCCTGAGTGACAATAATGGCGTCATACATGTGACCGCTACCAAAATTTGCAAAATCTAAATTATAACTATACCACGAGTCATACATACACGTGTGCTATATTAAACGAAAGGTTAATAAATATATTATGATTCGTTAATACATTATTTATAAAAACAATGTATATCTTAGGAGCTACAAACAAAGAAAAACCACTTTTTATGAGAAAAGTTCCTGTATATATATTTTATAGCTCAAATAAAAACGTTATTACAATGTTGCGTCTAATATAAAAGAAACCAGTTATTCAACTATACGTCACAGCTTAAATTTTTAATTTCCGACAAAAACTGTGGAAGTTGTACCAACAAACTAAAGCGCGCCAACAATTCTACCTTAATGCGCTCATATTATGCAAAGAATAGTCCTAATTATCGGGTATTAAATGAAAGAACATTACATAAAACACATGAAAACGATATTTTGGAGTGGAATCATAATTAATAAAATGAATTTGAAAAAAAAAATTGACAGAAGCAAGTACAAAATAGGTGTTGAAGTCCCTGACTTCTGAGCTAAGTAGAAAAAAATTAAGTTGTGACGTATAGTTGAGTAACTGGTTTCTTTTATATCATGGGTCGGCAACCTTTTAGCAGCCAAGGGCCACATAGTAGTTAACGAAATTGACGCGGGCCGTACTTTGTTAATATTTATGACTTTATCAGGTATTGTCGATTGTCAAAATTATATACAAAATAGCCAAGGAGGCTCGCGGGCCGCAAGTGAGAGGTTCGCGGGCCGCCTGTTGCCGACCCCTGTTTTATATTATATGCAACATTGTTATAACGTTTTTAGTTGTTATAAAATATATATACATGAACTTTTTCATAAAAAGTGTTTTTTCTATGTTTGTAACTCTTAAAATATACATTGTTTATATAAATAATGTATTAACGAATCATAATATATTTAATAATCTTTCGTCTGATGTAGCACTATGACTCATGTTATAGTTATAATTTAGATTTTGCTAATTTCGGTAGCGGTCACATGTATGACGCCATTATTTGTCACTCAGGCACTATAGAGATTGTCTCCCAGCAGTTTTATGATACTTTTTATATTGGTAATAACAGAAGCTTATACAGATTATCCTGAAAATGACCAATTTCGATTTTTTTTAACTAATGCATTTGTTCTAGCAAATACCTACGATTTGATGCATAATTTTCACATTTTTGGTCTGATTTTGATTATTTTGATATCAGTGTATGGCTTGAGGCATCAGCTTTAATTTTGTAGTACATTTCTTTAACGTCCGACTTTTGGCTTGGTTGGAAAATCCAAATAATCGATTTTTTTTTCATCATTTTGATTTATTTTTTAATTTCTCCTAAACAATTGTATATTTTGGTACATAGTCAAATATATAATATTTTATTGGCTTTCGTTTAATACCCCACACGTGTATGTGCAATGCATAGTTTGGGTGCAAAATGCAATATTCCAACGAGGCGGGAGTCATATTGATGACGTCATTCCGCTGAAGTAGATGGCCGGCGCCGCTGTCTCCCGGCAGTTTTGGAGACCCAGTACCATGCCCAAAAACATACTAAAATTTGGTAGCGGTTTCCGGATCCGAACTATCTCTTCGACCGTTTCCCAGAAGGCATAGTACTATTAGAACAGATTGCACCTTTTACGAGATAAGGTTTGGTACCCTTCGTCCTTCGGCATGGCATTCAGGTACCTATAAAATCCAAATATTAAAAGTACAATGGTACCTAGAGACTGGCTCCCGCAGTAAGGTGATGTAGAAGTATCTCCTGTGCACGGCCGAGCCCTCGTGCCGGTCCAGCTCGCTGCCGACGCACGCCGTCAGCTCCGTGAAGTCTGCGTGTAACCCGCATCTGTGTGCAAACAAACAAACCATCATATTAAACAATTATAGACACCACTTATAGACAAGAGTACACGGAAATAACATGTCTACTCTTTTTTTTATACCACGTCGGTGGCAATCAAGCATACGGCCCACCTGATGGTAAGCAGTTACCGTAGCCTATGGACGCCTGCAACACCGGAGATATAACACGCGCGTTGCCGACCCTAACACTCCTCTCCCTTGTTGAGCTCTAGCAACCTTACTTACCGGCAGGAACACAACACTATGAGTAGGGTCTAGTGTTATTTGGCTGCGGTTTTCTGTGAGGTGGAGGTACTTCCCCAGTTGGGCTCTGCTCTAGATCTGGAATGACATCCGCTGTCCTGTGCCCTACCACACAAAGCGAGATGTCATTCACAGTGCCCATACCTCTCTTTTGGACGTAGTTTTAAGGACATATCCGGGTCCGGACGCAGTTTAAGGACATACCCGGGTCCTCAATGAGATTAGAACTTTGCACTCTCTTTTTCTTGGCCGCTTCGGAAATGCCATGTATTTCGCGTTTTTTTATAAGCATGGCATCCAAGATCCACCCTCAAAATATTGTGCACCGATATTAAAATAAGAATTTGATGGTCTATAACCCGTATGTCTTTAGAGCCAACTGAGCCAAGGTAAAAAGATGTGTATTCGGACTTATTGGACACGGTGTATAGTGTTTTTCTCTAAACATTCGAGGAAATAAGGTAAAATAATCATCACTCACTTTTGAAACTTTGAGAATGTATATATATTTATGCCCTTGACTGTAGGTACTAGGTAGGTAGAGGTACCTTGGAGGATTTAGTAAAGGAGACGCCTTCATAAGTAAATGACATGAAGGCGTCTCATCTGCCAAAAACACCGGAACAATGTTCATTCATCGTTTATTGACAGTCTTGCGATCGTATTCCGCGCGTGACGAGCTCCGTTTATGGGTGTAAAAACAAAAAAAGACCCCACGGCTACTGTACCGAAAACGAATCGACGACTGTGCTGCGCGGAATTTGACAGCTTTAGTACGACTGCGGCCTTCTGTCATAAGTGTCATAACATGTCAGCCCATATAAAATTATTAATTCGGAAAGCCACATAAAATGCCTTCTGGTGCGGTAAAATGGTGCCGCAACAATTCAATATAAAACACAAGAAAAAGGATGGGATTAATTGGTTTGTGTAAGTTTAATTCCTAAACACGATAAATAATTTCTTATATTAGCAGACTGTTGAAGACTAATACGCTAAACCAAATGTCGTAACTCTATACTAGTTTCATAATGACTTATGCCTTTTTGATACGGGGTGGCAGAATGGGGATAGCGTTATGCAACATACCTATCTATGACAAAGTTGGCTATTGATTTTATTTTAAAGCAACTCCGATTATATGTTTTTATGCAAAATATTAAGAACGGTGCAAATTTTTTACCGGTAAACTTCCTGTTTTATTTATTCTAGTTTCCCAAAGTACCCGGAACAGAAAATTCTTTGGACAGATGCTGTTACTTTAGAGAGTCAGGAACCAGATTTATCCCCTAGCCCAACCACGCGAATTTGTAGCGTACATTTCAAAGAAAGTGATTACTATGAGACTAATATTACAAGCGAAACTTTTTTCTAATTCCACTTATTAGAAAAGGAGTTCCGCTTGTAATATTAGTTGTAGTTTATTATGCAATACGGCCCTGGGGCCGATTGCATAACAACTTGTAACAATTAAACACTAAAAATATTAGCTAAAGTCTCTTTCTAATCAATGGAATTGGAAAGAGACTTCCGCTAATATTATTAGTTACAACTGTTACAAGTTGTTGTGCAATCGGCCCCAGGTGCCACGGATTAAAGTGACGATTTTGTATATCATTTTATCGCTACTCATACCTAGGTACCTACCTAGAAAAATGTTTTTAATAAAATTGAGAAACGTTGACCACTGGCATTTTATAAAAGTTTGTTTCAACTTTTGAATGTAACGTAATATAAAGTTTAGACATGCGTGCGTAATCTTAACAATAAATACGCGACAAAATAATAATTATTCATTCATTCATTTATTCCTTTATAAAACATAGTTTTACATGTCAAATACATTATAGGAATTGGTTCCCTGTTGGTTAGTATCATCCTTGTAAGGTTTGACAACGATAAAATATTATAACGCCGCGCAAGAGGTTTGGCGCATAGAATTTTATTATAGCCAATCAAAACTTATATTGACCAATCACAACTTTTTTTTAAAGCGGGAAATTCTCTATTGGATATATAGTTTGTCAAAGGACTGTCTCATTTTAAACATAAACAGAGAGAATTATACTATCTTTATCTTACACTACTACTAGCACCCGAAAGAAAAGGATGAGTATAGTTTTTTTTGTTCTTATTTACTGCCAATATGGTTTGACCAACTATAATTAAAAGCTGGATATATTAACCTTTTTTGAGCTAAACTTATTAATAGAGAAGGGATAGCTGTCAGTGTCAGTGTGGCAGGGGTCATTTTTGGAAGGCATTTTTATATGGAGAGCGATGTCTATTTATGTTCCGTCGCCGTGTAAAAAGCGATCAAATACATCAAGTATACAAAAGGATGGAATGTTATTTAATGGTTAAATAAATTTTTTGCTTTTATTATAGCATATTACAACATAATATTAATACATCAAACGCTTTCAAGGAAACCAGGCATCTAGAATCGATTACAAAATCAGTTTGAAAAGAGAGTTTGACGTCTTAAACGTCACCGTATTTAATGTTAATAAGGTCTACTTGTCCTTAAAATGTTGTATGAAATTACAAGTAAGTATTGTAGCCGGGTCTACCTTAGTCCGATGATGAAGCTACCTACTATTTATACTATACTACGTACCTACGTATTACAGTGTGTGAGTGTGCGTTCGACTAAAGTAGTATAGGCTATTTGACTAACTTTTGAAAATGGTTTTAATTTATTGTTTATGACTTAATAATTACACTACATTGATATTTCCGTAAAATTTCCTGTATTAAATATAAAAAAAACAATGTTAGTTTATTTATTTTGAACGCGCCTTAAACGCTGTTTTTGCAAAGGGGCTAATCACGTGACACGTGTGACGTCACGCGCAAGTAAACTCAGTCAATGACCTTAGTTAATCTTATGGTTTATGTGCATTGAATTCATTATTTCACTGTAAAATGGTATATAAATGGTGTATAGTGCCGCAATGTTCAAGTACGACTATAAAAAATCCAGACAAATCGTTTGTTTCCATTCCAACGAATCCCAAAAAAAGAAAAATGTGTTTAAAACTAGCGCGAAGAAACCCAAAGACCATTTTAGCGCATATAAATGTTTCTATGTGTGAAGACCACTTCGATGTAAGTAATATTTAACTGTAAATAAACATGGTAATTAAAGCAGCGGATTTTGTTGTATTTAACGAAACAAGATCTAGGTATTTAATGTATAGGTATTACTACATAACCTCATAACATAGCTCTTTCAGCATTAGTAGGTGGTTAGTAGCATACTTTTTCTTTCAAACTAAAGTGCAGTATGGAGGTACTATTCTCGTCATCGTATTCTATACTATATATATATATACTCGTCGTATTCGTATCATCGAAATCGAAATGTTCGTAAATAAACAATTTCTACGTATACTCACACAGCTGTTTTTACATTTCCAAGTTCCGCAGCATATTAATCCGGATTATCTTTAAAGAAAAGTGCAACCATTAATGCGTTTATGTCTGGTAGGTTGCCGCTATTAGCTTTCACATATTTCGGCTCCATTTTGAGATTCTTATGAATATTTTGCTACTGCTACTAGATATACGGATAAATCGGAATATATCAGAAAACTGTGGAACAATAACTAAAATTAACTAAATACAAATAAAACAGTTACACTCAAAGGCAATCAAGAATGTTTACCCGCGTGTGACGTCATCCGAGCGTTGACCAATCACAGAGCGTCCACGTCCCTGATGAAAATTCAAAAAATATTAAATTTTCTTTCGTTTATTTTCCAAAAAATAAACATAATTTTCATTCAAATATAGTGAAATATACTTGATTAGTTTCAGGATGACAGCAATTCGTTACATATTTTTAATGTTGTCAAATACCCTATTTCAATTTTTGAAAAATACAAAATTCCGTTTCCAAATTGTACATTAGTATGTAACTTAGTTTTTTCTTCCTTTCCTCTTGATATTGAAAAATGAGAAATGGCATATACTCGTAGTAGCAGCAGTAGCTTTTTTATAGTAAGCACCGTATAGCTTAAGTATTTAGAGTTAGACCAAGAAAAGTCTGCAGCGCTTGATAAGAAGTAGTTTTAAAAAATCAGTGTGTCCACACCAAAGAAAATGGATTCAATAGTCTTGATACTTTTGAAATTTTCTACCATATTTACCGTCTATGAAAAATGTAAGCTGAGCATTACGATTAAATAAATTTTATTCCATCAATAGATGTCACTGTAATTATTATTATTGATAAATAATATCAGGAGAATGTGACATTTGGCGTCATCCATTTTGAGGTGAAGATTAGGACCATCCCTTCGCGCCTACATTTTTTAATTAGATTTTTCAACTGACAGTGGGTGTGCCAGAGTCTGTTTAGCAAGTGAAGGAGGGATCAGGGTTTATTAGTTTCAGGTTTTGGAATTCGGTTGAGGAGTGGACTCCAGCAGCATACATTAAGCAGACACAAATCACGAAAAAGACAATGAATTGTCACTGTTGTAAATTGTCAAAGGTACTATACGGATTCAGACTATTGCTGGTAGAATGTGTCTTCGTAAACTGAAAGAATCTTGTTTTATATAGTTGGTCAAACCAAATTGGCAGTAAATAAGAACAAAAAAAACTATACTCATCCTTCTCTTTCGGGTGCTAGTGTAAGATAAAGATAGTATGATTCTCTCTGTCTGTTTGAAATAAGACAGTCCTTTGACAAACTATAGGTAACTGCATAAACGCAAGTTTAAATGTTTAATAATATACAGCTTTTGTTTGCGTGCGTGATGCCGTCACATTCTTTTCGACCTTGCTGCTGAATAATCTAAATTTGTTATCCGTGCTTATTCTCTAGTATACATCTTCGTATGATCTTCTTATAGCCTCTAGCCCTAGTTCTGAAAGACTTTGTTTTATCACTTTTTGTAAAATACTGTGCCTTTTCTTTGAGAAATAAATATATCTAATCTAATCTATAGTTTCCCTTTACGCCCTAATCTAACAATTGCTTCCGAAAATGTCAACGATTTGTCCGTCAACATTGATTTCGACTGGCAGCAGAATACTACAGCAGGAATGCTGGTACAGTTCGTATAGAAATGGTACCTTAAGCATATCTACTTTATATATATATATATCCTTTCATCTGTGGCTTGTCAAAGATATTTTATTTAAATACTTAGTGACCTTGAGTTCAAAAATTTAAATTTAAATTTGCGCAAAAACTGAAGCCCGATTCGGGTCTCGCCCACAGATGAAAGGATATAATATTAACAATTTTCATTCACTTTTCTAAAGGAGGCATCTACATTTAAAACATAACAATGTGGAACTTGAGAAAGAAGAAGATAAAGTTCATAAGGTAAGTATATACCTATTAGGTGTGTTCAATTTGCTGTGAAACCTTAATCTAAACCAATATTATATTATCTACATACGTATTAAGATGTTTCATGCCACTTACCAGCCATCAACTCCAAATATTGTAAACATTGCCTTTTTTGAGCTTGAATAGTCTCGTGCTGATTTTTTATTATTCTATTATTATTTATCATGCGGAAAAGTTCCCCGTTTATCACAAAACACAATTTTATTTATACGATTCTGACAATACACATGCCATGTGAAAGACGTTCAGTGACTGCTAAAACACATTACCATATATAGTTTCTAATTGAATGACAACTGCAGACTTTTCTTGGTTTAACTCTAATTTTGTAATCCAGTCAATTATTTAATATATTTGTGTAACTATTCCACGAGTACGAAGTGGCGCTGTCTATGATGTCTAGAAAATTATATCGATACGATAATATCAAGACACTTGGAAACCCTATTAATCGGTTCGATTACGCCTACACCGATAGTGTCCGCATATAGTTTTTACTGTATTAGTGTGCTAATTTACGAGTAACCAGCGAACGAAAACAGCATGGCAGACTAACTTCAAACAAAATATCACCCTACAAGGGGCTACAAAATTAAAATATTGTTGCTATATGATATATATTTTTAATAAAATGTAAGGAATTGAATGGTACCATGATTTTTTTCCTATTTGAAAGTAATTTTTTTTTTAAACTGAAAACTTGTTTTTATTTATTATTCCCATATATTTTTTAACTTTCCAATTTATTGTGATAACCTGCTTATTTTCTATCAATTTAACTAGATTTAGTTATAAAATTCAACATGTGGAAACAACCCTATTCCTGTAGCGTTCATTGAAAGCAGGGGATGCAGCGGAGCGTGAAGTGGCAGATAGTCCAGCGACTGCACATGTCTCGTTGCCCACTACACGACGACGCGATTATCCGTTTGTTACCGATTAGGTATTATATAGTAACAAGCACCAGAGACACATGGAGAACACTGGGGGAGGCCTACGCCAAAGAGGCGACTTCCATAATTAATGAAGAATAATTGTTTTAAGTATTTAAAATTAATGTTTAAGTATGTACAAGTAATTATTAAACTTATACTAATATTAATACGATATATTTCATACCTAGTTGTAATAGTGAAAATGGCTTTAATTTTAAAAGACTGTGATAAAAATTGATAATGAAATTGAAATAGAATGTTAAAATAAATCTTTATATTTTATAAATAATACCTACTACTAGTCACCTATGTTATACAATTCTATATTCTTAATACAATACAATAATGTGCAACTAGAATCTTTATGCATGCAAAGGAAATACAAAAAAAAAAGTACTTAATTATGGTGAAATAAAGGCTATTTTTATTTTATTTTTTATTTTATTTAGTAACAAGCACCGATCCAGAATTCCTAAAAACTTTATTTATTACCATACATATTATGATTGTTATTGTGTATACGATACTACGCGCCTTACCCTACCTAAAGTTATCTGCACTTCAATATATATTTTTTATTATTTTTCTCGCAAGTTAGCTAAGTAACAATCATCAACTACTCTTAAGGCGACGGGATAGGTGGGTAAATTTTCAGATTCTGTCAATATACCCCATTTCACACACAAGCACACTTCACGCACACTACCTCACTTTACAGGGACAGGTCAGTGACCCCATCATGTTTTTTTAAGTTAGTACTTTTAGTTTAGTATTAACCACTGGCCTCCTTTGAGGAACAGAAACTCTAAAAGCGTTCCATTGAAAGAAGAAAGAGAAACAATACATTTAATCTTGCTTTCCTTGTCTGTTCATGTCATGTAGGTCATTTGATTGTTGACTGTTTTCTGCTTAATATTGCTTTGTCGAGATACGCGTTTTGTAAAATTATACCGAATAAAACCAAATGTCATTAAGTCAGATGTAAGATTGTATTTCCTACTTTATTACTTAAATTAGGTCGTACCCTTGATGATGTAGTTGTTGATGTTAGTTACGGTGGTGGGAGCGGCAATGAAACCGCGCAGCATAGAACGTGAGGTGCGTTTGGATAAATGCATATATAAGATGGAATTTAATCGGTGATCAGGAACCAATTTTCGAATTTGGTAATCGATGGCGATCACATAAATAGGCATTCCTATTTGCATTTTAGATTTAAAAACTTTTGTATTAAGTATTTCCACTCAGAATCACGAGCTCTTTCGATTCTAATATGAGAAAAAGTGTCCCCAAAATTGCATTTTTTATGGTCCGATTTGTTACAGTCATAGAAGGTTGTAAGTATCAATTGAAAACCGCAACTAAAGGACCAAAAATATTGGGGACACTTTTTTCGCAGTAAAAATTAAAAAAAGCTCGTGGGAGAGTAGAAATAATATAAAAATTCCCAATTATAACAAGATTTTTTTTTGGTACAACTTTAAGACGATTCTCGCTGATTTGGCCTTGAGCGTCTCAGCGTCTCTGTACCCGCACCCCGCTCACTGCGATCGTACGTGAATTTCGTCTCGGTGCGGCGACTGCGGCGGAACGAGGTTCAAAGAATAACCTACAGCCCAGAGGCGCGCGGCATTTGGCGCTATACCTCGTATTTGTGTATATTTTGCAGATATTTTGTTGTTTGAGTATGAGTAGATCATGCGTGTAGTGGAGGTCGTAAATTATAATAAAAATATATTCCCTTATGCATTATACTTTACAAGCCTCAATTAGTTAATTTGTGTTTTATCTGTTTCTTACAAATAAATACCTAAGTAAGTGTTATTTTTCGAAATTCAAAGTTTTCTCAATCATTACGTGGGAATATCATCATTATTAGGGTTCCGTACCTCAAAAGGAAAAAACGGAACCCTTATAGGATCACTCGTGCGTCTGTCTGTCTGTCTGTCCGTCTGTCACAGTCTATTTTCTCGGAAACGACTGAACCAATTAAGTTGAAATTTGGTGTATATATGTAAGTTTGTGACCCAAAGACGGACATGTAACGTAAACAAATTAATTTTAAACCTACAATAAACTTAATAGTAAGTTTTTCCGTAAATAAAAATACGATAGGCCGTTTTGATAGTTCTTAATCGATTAAAATGTTTTTAAACTACAAAAACAATGTTTTTTAACAGGTACTATTTATAGATACAACGTAATAGGTAATAGGTAGCTTATGATCTATTATTTATTGTTTCGAGATGGAATGGAACATTATTCAAAACGTAAAACTTGAATGACATTATAATATGTCGGTTAGAAAACATTTATTTATTTATTTCAAATGGAGTTATCTCAAACATACGTATATTATAGTATAATATATGCGGATATTATCATTACATTCATTGTAATAGACCGCAAAATACCGTGTTGCGCTCGCTAATGCGCGTCGCAACCAAATCAGCGCTCTGCAGTTATTTATTCTTTGGCCACAATAACTCCGATATTATAGCACTTTGCTTGTGCATAAGCGAACATAGTGCAAGGAAGGCACGGAGCGACGAGCGACACAGCCTCCTCGTCTCAAAGCTGGCACACGACTGCCGGCCACGCCATTTTCAGGCTGCATACGCATGAAATGTGGAAAAACGTTCGATTTCTTAAGAAAATATTTTTTGATTAAGAAAAGCTATGTTGCATTTGTAGAACCTGTTAAAACATTTTTGTTAGTTTAAAAATAATTTTAATCGATTAAGCCGTTTAGAAGTTATAAGCAAAGTTAGCCGCAAAACGGCCTGTCGTGTTATTTTTTTTTTCGGTGAAACTACAAATTTCAGGAAGAAAGTCAAATGTTGCGATTGTTGTCCATAGAGTGAAGATGCATATATATTTTTTTCATAATTTTTGGTTAACTCATTTAGAAGTTATAAGCTCTAAAAAGTAACAGTTTTTGGCCAAAAACTGCGCGAAGCGCCTTAAATAGAAATGCCCAAATGTAGCTCTAATACAATTAAGTTTTTTTTTGTAATTTTTTTAGGTTGAAATACAATTATAAAGACTTATGACCATTAAGCTGTCAATTTGTCATTGGCATTTAAATTCCCCGCAAAAGCGATGGCACTTGACGTACACCTACTTCCCTAACATTTTACGCAATAACTGCTTATACAATAGGTCAATAGATAAGTTTTGCAATAGGTATACAAATACGAAACAAAGAGGTGGCCTATCACATATACTTTTAAAAACTCTTTTTCCAAAGGCAATGTTTCGCGGGAGAATAATCATTTATTTTTAAATTAATGTCTATTTTTTTCACATCACGCTTGTCCTTTTTATTAGGTTTTCCATTATTCTTATGGCGTTAAACTATTTATTGTATATTTTAAACATTTCTGAGATAGGTTATGGTAAATTTTTGCCTATTTATAATATTTTTATAATAATCTGCCTTTAAAATTATTATGTGTCATTAATCGCAATCGAAAACAGCACGAATATAAATAATATTTTGTAAAAAATATCCTTAAATGTGTTCCCCAATATAAAGAAAGAACCAACAAGGAGCCACCACCAGCAAAGGCCTCTGTCAGCAGCAGACCCAAAACCACCGGTAAGCCAAGGCCCAAGCTATATTATTTAGGGTTAGCATAGCGCACAATTTTTATACAGTCTTTGTCTATACAGGCTTTACGCCACAGTTTTTGTAGTTAAACAGTGAGTTTTATTATATTTGTTTATTTCTTTGCTTTAAGAATAAATAAAATTATATCTGATATGTCACACGATACCAAAAATGACCGCCAATAAGTTTAAATTTCATTTATGTACTTTACTTGTCCATCTTCGGCACCGACTTACTATATGTGACATAATAATAATATGTGAATTGGCTGTAACAGACACACCAGTGATCTTATAAGAGGTATTTTTTTCGTTGAATGAATTGTATGCACTTACCCCAACGCACCTCACCTTCCACGCGGCGCGGCGTAATCACAATGGTCTTAAGTGTCATAGACCCTACTGGCGCTTTAGTCCTTGCCAATTTCTGCCTTTTTGAACTTTTTCCAAAAAAACGAAACCACAGAATAATTATATCGAACTACCGAACCTGCTTACAAATTTTTACGAGAATCAGTTGATAAATGAGATCTGCAAAGGAGCACAGTTTTGCCCACGGTGAAACGGAGACCTAGCGAAGGTAACGCTCGGTAAATAATGGTTCAGATACACTTATAATAGTACATTATTGTCGAGGCTCGGAAGTAGCTACTTGCTGGCTGAGGATTCGTTTTAAACGGACGACCTTGGGAGTCCGTTTAATTGAATCCGAAGCCAGCAAGTAGCCTTCCAGCCGAGTCATATATAGTGCTTTTCTCAAAAATGGCGCAATAAACACAAATATGATAGAAATATTATATTTTCACAGAAAAAAGTAAAAAGATTTGCTTTGCCGCCTTTTTATTTTTCTGCTGAAAATACGCCAACCTATTTGAGACACCTAAATAGTCGTGGTACCAACATTGTAATAATAAGTACTGATCATCTGTTTGGCTGTTTAATGGACCTATGCCTTCATTTGATATGGCCACTTCAACTTTTAAAAAGTTTGGAACACGACAAATAATGGAATTTGTATGCAACATTGCAGTCCCGAAATCGAGACTGCAATGTTTTTAACTTTTTAATTTTTTGACTGACCATAAACTACGCACTTCGCGACCTACTTTTTAACCGGCAACGTCGAATTTGCCGTCTATTTTTGAGAAAAAAAATGTTGTCCTTGCTGGAATTTTATACCGGTAGTACCGATACCGTACGTAGGTATAGTTCTGTTTTACTTTCAAAACGAACCGGTATCGATAAATAATAACGGTACCGTACCGCTTATACCATAACGAAATCTGTCTCTGCTTTTTAGGGTTCCGTACCCAAAGGGTAAAAACGGGACTCTATTACTAAGACTCCGCTGTCCGTCTGTCTGTCTGTCTGTCACCAGGCTGTATCTCATGTACCGTGATAGCTAGATAGTTGAAATTTTCACAGATGATGTATTTCTGTTGCCGCTATAACAACAAATACTAAAAACAGAATAATATAAATATTTAAATGGGGCTCCCATACAACAAACGTGATTTTTTTGCTGTTTTTTTCCGTAATGGTACGGAACCCTTCGTGCGCGAGCCCGACTCGCACTTGGCCGGTTTTATTGTGTGGTACTTTATTTAATGTGTGGAATAGCACCGAAACATACTTTTCGGATACTTAATTATTTTATTTAGCTTTCTACTTACGGCTATGTTCTGATCAGTAAGAAAATACTTTTTCACATCACCAATTCGAAAAAGGGGTTTTTCTTCCCTGCTAGGAAGGATATAAGTGGCACTTTTCTTCCCTGCTAGGAGGGATCAAAGTAACAATTTTCTGTTCTAGGACACTATTTAAAAAAAAAATTGCACATTATTTTTTTAGCTTAAATAATATTTTTAAACATCATAATTACCTCATAGGTGATGTGAAAAGCAGTATGTGTCACATGGTAGCAAAATTATTTTCATCTTGGGCGTAACACACTTGAATCCCTCACTACGCTCAGGATTCACTTTAGAATCCCTCGTTACTCTCGGGATTCTATTATAGAATCCTTCGCTTCGTTTAGGATTCAATGTACGCCTTCGCCGTAAATATGTAATTTTGCTCCCTTGTAACACAATCTACTATTGATACCTATGCACAAAATGTCATTGAAATAAAACATTGTTTTGTTGGATAGTAAAAATGTATATAACACTCGATATATAAACATTACACAAACCAGGCCTCAGCGATAGGTGCTTATTATATACTTATATTGACCTGCTTCATCTCTGTCTCCAAAGCCGCAAAAACTCGCTAGTAGGTACTTAGTGCTGGTCTTGTCTCGTGCGATATAGTCACGTAGGCAAAAATTATGTACAGTATTTTTTATAAGGCAACATCCAAGTTTTGCAATCATAGCACAGCATCGGACGACAAGTCTAATAGATCATTCGGGCTACCCGAGTATGTGCGGAGTGGGCACCGCTGGCCGCTGGATAATGTGCTCCATGGTCTGGTCCTCGATGCCGCAGTCGCATAGCGCGGAGTCACTCCAACCCCATTTATTTCTTCCCACTTCGGATTTCGACCGGTATGACCCGTAAATAACAACAAATCAAATCTAAAATGAGACTAGAGCTCTACGTTATGCATTCTATTTCGCCCTTTTTTTGGAAATACTAATTATCTACTGGTATACTTTTTCGTATGCGTATATGATTTAATGTCAATATAATTGTCAAACGCAGCTGTCATTTTCCTACGCGCAGCTACACGTCTCACACGTCTGCTTTCGTCAGGCCCCAGCGGGCATCTAAGTCAAAGAAGAATTTTGAGTGATGTCGTCAATGTATGGAAATTGTACGAAAGTTTAAATTTAAGATTGAATTTCTGTGTTGTCTTTATGAGTAAAAATATAAATCGATAATAATTTGATAGTTCGGTTATTTAGCTTCCAAAATCACACAACAATTCAATTACTGTCAAAGGCAAAATTATATTCCGTCTTGTTCAAACGGATTCCATATTTTGATTTTTTGATACTTTTAGTGTCGATTTGTAGAGAATAACAGTAGATAAACAATATAACGGCGTGGGGAGTCGGTACACGGCTTCTTTGTAAACAAATTAACGTGTCATTTAATGCAATTATTAAACATTCATTGAACAAATTATATGCGCAAAGTAAGGTCTAAATCGAAAATGCCATATCCCGTCGCCTTAATGACTGCCTCTTCTGGAATGACGATCCGCACACTCGTTCCATTTGACAGCGAGATCAGATTCTAAACTTAAATAACTGTTGCCAGCCACCGATCAAAAAGGCTGTAAAGATTGCAAACCTTTACATATCTCGCCTCCTCGGGTGAAAGAGACAATCACTATAGATTACAACTCTACGCCCTGATCTACTCTACCCTAACTACAGATTGGCCCTACCGAGGTCAGACCCCAACATAGTTTCAGATTTGCCTAACCCCCTTCGCTAGAGTCAGCCTTATGCTGTCCGCGCGCGAATTCCGTGCACGGATGAGGAATGCTAGGAATGTCGGGCGTCATGACCGAGTGGTGTGATTTTGTCGATATTACGTTATCGATATATGCTACTTGTATTGCCGCCGCGCGCAAGTTAAATAGGCACATAATTATGAAAATAAAGATTAACTAAGTACTTTTTTTTATTAGGTACTTAGTATGTTTTGGATAAACTAAAAATAAATACACTTTTTACTAAATTCTATACATATAATTTGTATAATGAAGTGAAAATAAATGAAATATATTTATTGTCAGGCAATTATTTCCCTGTAGACAAATACATTAAAACTAGAATACGTATTAAAAATCGATAAACTTGCATTGTTATCGTTGCCAACACTGGTTCCGGGCGAGTGCGGGGTGTGATGCGACGTACGGGACATAAATACTTATTTAATAATATACAGTGTGGAAAAAATAATTGGGCCCTGGAGGGAACGTGCTTTAAAACCTTAAGTTAGCTTTATTTTACTAAAAGGAAACATTCTTTTATTTTTAAAAAGAAACAAAAGTGCAAAGATTTTTTTAAATTTGCTTGTTTTGCCCGGGAATCGAACCGACTAAAAATTCCAAAAAATAAACACTCGCTATTTTATTATACTAGTCGATACAGTTAATGTTAATTATACCATTTCTCCAAGAAACATTATGTCTTACAAAATATCCATAAAATCAAATTTTAGTACTCAAGAATATATTCCTTCTTCTTCTTCTTCGTCGTTCCATCATGACTGAGGATCGTGACCAAGAACTATATCCCTCCATTTAACGCGATCAAGGGCTATGTGGGCTGCCCTCTGCATGGAACCACATGCTTGTCTAATGGAATCCAACCATCTTGCCGGGGCTCTTCCTCTAGCGCGCTTGCCTTCAACTTGCCCCAGTATGATGTCACGTTCGAGGCTGTGGTGTGGCGATCGCATTATGTGCCCAAAGAATCTGAGAGCCCTCTCCTGGCAGATTGTTGAGAGTCGTTTGGTGATTTTTAGTTCTCTCAGAATGGACTCATTTGTTCTCATTGCAGTCCATGGGATTCTTAGCATCTTTCTCCAACACCATATCTCGAAAGCATCGATATTGCTCTTGTCCAAGCTTTTGATGCACCAGGTTTCTGCACCGTACATAAAGATGGAAAATACCAGCGCCCGCACTAATCGTACTTTGGTAACAATTCGCCTCGATTCTTCCATAACTTTTTGAGGTTAGTCATAGCACTTTTAGCCATTCCAGCACGTCGGCGAATCTCTTGCGTGCAGCCACCACCATTTGTTATTAAGGACCCTAGGTATACAAACTGGTCCACTTTCTCATAGCCATATTAGACAAGCAAGACAAGAATATATTAGACAAGCAAAATTGAAGAAAAAAACCGGCCAAGTGCGAGTCGGACTCGCGCACCGAGCGTTTCGTACTTTTTAGTATTTGTTGTTATAGCGACAACAGAAATACATCATCTGTGAAAATTTCACCATATCTTCAATCACCTGGTTCTTGCGGAGTCTCCAGGTTCTGTCCTCTCGACGTGTGGGTCCCAATATCTTGCGGTAGATCTTCCGCTCGGCTACCAGCAGCGCGCGCTCCTCTTTTTGTGTTAGTGTCCAGGCTTCGCATGCGTACATAAGAATTGGCCTTATGACCGTGTGGACGCCCTAGGTACCGCTGGAGAGACGAAGTGCAGAAAGACCTCAGCGAACTCGGCGCCGTCGACTGGACAGAAACGGCTTTAGACAGAGTAGCATGGCGGTCTTTGGTGTCGGAGGCCAAGATCCACTTCGGGTCGTCGCGCCGCAGACTATCACGGTTCATGAGATACAGCCTGGTGACAGACAGACAGACGGACAGCGAAGTCTTAGTAATAGTTTTACCCTCTGGAACCCAAAAAAAGAAAAATCTGTGAATGCAGTTTTGTTTCTTTTTAAAAATAGAAGAATGTTTCCGTTAAGTAAAATGAGCTAACTTAAGGTTTTAAGGCACTTTCCCTTCAGGGCCCATACATTTTTTCCACCTTGTATATTCACTATACTGCTTTCTACAGTAAGTTACACCTGAAAATGTTTGAATGGTAACATTAATCTTTAGAACCAGTAAGTACATCAAACCTCCCCGAGTCACACCTACTTCTGCTTTTAGAGTTCAATCTTAAAAGGTTAAGTACTCCTGTATTGTTTTATGTTTACATCTGGATGTGTCGATTAGACGTGGTTAGGGTTTGGAATCCGGACCGACCAGTATGGAACTATACGGGTCATGATCCAATCTTCTGTACTGCATTTTAAGAATGGTCTTATTCTACTCTATATTAATGCTATCTTAGGCTGGTGACTGGTCAATATTGACAACGGTAGTTTATTATTTCAACAATGATAAAATCCATATTTGTATTTTCAAGGTTTTTAATTTTGGTTTAATAGGTCAGCCAGTTATTTATAAGAATACAGTTTATTTTATTTTATTTTATAGCCTTTTATCAGAATATGTGGTATCGTTTGTTTAATTATTTTCCATTGCTAAATCTGTGTGCCCTTTGGCAAAGGCCTCCTCAACATTTTCCATTCTTCTCTCTTCTGTGCAAGTCTATTCCAGGTTTTGCCAGCTGTCTTTACCAGATCATCCTCCCATCTTCTGAAAGGTTTTCCTCTCTTTCTCTTGCCCTCTCTTGGGTACCATAGTGTTGTTGATTTATTCCATTTGTCTTCTCCTCTAATTACATGGCCAGCCCATTTCCACTTAAGTGTTCTTAGTTTTTGCACCTCATCTTGGGTCTTTGTAGCCTTCCTGATTATGTTGTGGTTGATTTTAGCTATTTTCCTCTTTCCCATCATGCTTCGTTCCATGCGTCGTTGGCAAGTACGAAGTTTGGTTTGTTGTCATTTGGTGAGCGCCCAAGTTTGGCATCCGTATGTTAAAATAGGGAGTATGCAGGTATTAAATAGTTTTCCTTTAACTGAGATGTTCATTGTTTTGTCTTTCATTATTTCTCTGAATGACCAGTATCTCTTCCAAGCATGACCTATGCGTGTCTCAATTTCTTTACTTGACATATTATCATATTTTAATTATTTGGCCTAAATATGTATAGTCATCCACATAGTCAATGGGAATGTTGTTCACTGTAATTAGTTCTTTCTCTCTTTTAGTCATTGCCTTGGTTTTAGATGCGTTCAAGCCCACCTCTTTGCTTTGTGTATCAAGGTCTGTTAGCATTTTTTGGAGCTCATGAGAGGATTTTGCGAATAAGATGATGTCGTCAGCGAATCTTAAGTTTGTGAGGCACTCGCCATTTATTAAAACGTCTAAAGACATCCTCAAGCACTGCGGTGAATAGTTTCGGTGAGAGTGGATCTCCTTGTCGTACGCCCTTTTCTAGATTGATGATTCCTCCTTCTTTCTCTAGCTTAACCTTAGCTGTAACCCCATTATATATGTTCTTTATTATTCTAATGTACTTTTCTTCCACTCCCTGTTTTTTTAAGGCATTCCAGATTGTGGTCCAAGGAATCAAAGGCCTTGCAGTAATCTACGAAGCAGCAGTACACTGGTAGGCGAAATTCCTTATACTTTTCAAATATTTGCCTTGCCACATGGACATGGTCGACAACTGAGTAATAGGCTAGATGACAAATTTTCATTAATGGTATCAATCGATCAGGTTTATTTTTAGGATCTAATGTCTATATGGGACACATTGCATTAAAGCAATACAAAAGTCAGAAATGATAGTCAAAGCCAGACAGTCGTACTTCACTCGCGAAACGCTTCTAACAAAACGATAAGTGAACGTGACGTCAAGTTCACTGAGAGCCCATTTTGAATGTATGGACAAAATAAGAAAATTGCGTTTTTGTCTGTGAAATATTGTGTATATAGTTGCTGTACAATATTTTTTTGGATAAAATGTAAGGAATCGTATGGTACCCTTACTTTTTTCCTTTTTGGAAGTAGAAAAATTACTTAAATTTTGAAACTTTCAAGTCCTGTATTTTTGTATTATTTCCATATATTATTTTAATGTCTACATTATTGTGATAAATTACTCATTTGCTAACTATGTTACTAGATTTTGTTATAACATTCAACATGTGTCATCATCCCTATTGCTTCGGAATCCTGCCTGTTCCCGTGGTTGGTTCTCGTCAAGCACTTTAGTTCTGCGGTTTGAGATGATTATTGCTAAGATTTTATATATATTTGACATTAGCCTTATTGGTCTATAGTTTCCCACGTCGTTTCTGTCTCCCTTTTTGTGTATCAGAGTTATAGTAGAAGTGGTCCATTGATGTGGTATGATTTCGGTTTCTTATACATCATTAAAAGTCGAGGTTAGAGCCGGTATGACGGCATGCTGTGTTGCTAACAGGAGTTCGTTAGTAATGCAATCTGAACCAGGAGCTTTGCCCCTTTTTTGGGTTTTTATAGCCTGTTCAACTTCTCTTTCTAGTATTGATGGGACCTTATTGCGATTTTCTAGTGATACGTCGTCTGTTCGCCGTGATTTTGAGTATAAGGCCTGGAAGAACTCTGTTGCTGTTCTGATTATGTCAGGTCTCTTTTTTTTGTTATACCTTTTGTGTTTTTAATGCTTGTTATCCAGTCCTTTTTTGTGGTTAAACATTTTATCGCTTGCTTCGCTCCACCTGATTTTATAATATGTTCTTCAAATATTTTGAGTCGGTGAGCCTGCCTATCTTTCCTCATCATAGTTCGAAGTTGTTTTGAGATATCTTGTATTTTTTGTCTAGTTTCTTTGGTTTTCCTTTTAGTAGTGATGAGTTTTCCTCTTTCTTGTGGAAGGAAGATGTGAATACAGTATACATACTTATATGGTATGGCCAGATGCTAATTTTATTGGACTTGAACCTGCTTGAAACGTCTAGTATGCAAAATATCTGGTTTATAAATGTAGTATTAATATTGTTAATGTATATGTATAAAGTAGGTAAGATTACCGAATTGGTTAGATCGGATATAGAGTAGCAGATGGTCGCCTAGACTAGACTGTTTGGCGGCACTTTCTTGTTGGCCCGGTGCCGGTGCTGGGTCGAGATAAGAGTCGACACTGAACCGACGATAAACTTCGATTGCAATAAAGGCTAGTATGACCGCGATCATATTAATTATCAGTTACCTGACCACGTGACAACTTACGATTTTAGTAGTTCATGTATGTATGTAGCCATGTCTTTTGAGTGTTTTCCATCACCACATCGCCACCGCCAAAACTACGAAGATGATTTTGGTAAATGAATTGAAGGTAAAGATGCGGGTGACTATCCGTAGCTACTTACAATTACAACCGAGAACTATCCACATTAAAAATTACTTTGGACGAACTGTCAATCGAACAGTGCAGTATTTATTTATTTATCGTATGGCAATTATTTTATACTGTACATTCATTAACTAATTTATAATTAACCGACTTCAATTTCATAGAAGGTTCTGTATTCGGTTGTGGCTATTTTCTAAATCGACATTTGTCCAAGTAAGTAATAGCTGCACTCGTTACGGTTTTAAAATCTACCTTAGTATTACCGTAATTAAGTATATATTATATGTAGAACTGTAATAGAATGACATCTCACTGGCAAGTGTATAAACTCATTGCAGAGAAAAATCATTAATTATTATAATACTCCTAGTCCTCAAAGGTACACCAATAGCACAATGTACCCAAACTATAAACATAAGTACTCGATTTAAATAAGTATACAAATGTCAAAAAAATAATAAATTAACAAGTAGGATAAGAAAAAACCGGCCAAGTGCAAGTCGGACTCGCGCACGAAGGGTTCCGTACCATTACGAAAAAAACCAGCAAAAAAATCACGTTTGTTGTATGGGAGCCCCATTTAAATATTTATATTATTCTGTTTTTAGTATTTGTTGTTATAGCGGCAACAGAAATACATCATGTGTGAAAATTTCAACTGTCTAGCTGTCACGGTTCATGAGATACAGCCTGGTGACAGACAGACAGACGGACAGCGGAGTCTTAGTAATATTAGGGTCCCGTTTTTACCCTTTGAGTACGGAACCCTAAAAAAGTGTTATGGTATTAGTTTTAGGTGTAGGAATTATACAACGTGAGCCGAGTTTGAAGATGAACCCTGTCGCCGATTTAATTGTTACCTAGTGTCTTTTATCTGGCACGCAGCCAGTGTGGGATCTCACACGAAATCTGTATTGTTTCGAGTAAGACCGGGAATAATAAAATACCTAGATCTAACGCTGTCCCCTCTCCATTAACGTTGAACCAGAACCAGATAATTAGATCTGTCAAGTGTAACAGGATTCTGACGTGATGGATATTGTTGGATCTGAAAGGTTTTTTATCGAGTTAAGAGTTTGAAGAGGGCGGGTGACGGTGACGGGACGGGTGTAGGCGCACGTGGTGGGTGGGTAGGAGCCCTCGTCGGATGCACGACTTGGCACGGGGACGGGGCCACGGAAACGCACTCCGCTCCGGCCGCGGACTGCCGATGTTGCTCACTCGACACTTTCACGTGCGCCACACAAAAGGCTCTGGACACATTCGACACGCTCTCCACACCACCACATGCCCGACAGTTTATACACCTACTAGTAAGTATCTATCTAATAGTTATTTATCGTAAGCACTCACCTACAAAAGAAAGTTTTAAGTATAGGTATTACATTCCTCTTCATAGTGTTGACTTTTTCAGATTTATAACTCAATCTAAACTACAAATTAATAAATCACGCAAGTATATAGCTACAGTCATTTGCAATAACATGTTACCCAACGAAGGCAGCAAAAATATCTGACACAGTCTTATATAGCGAGTCCTTTTTTTGCGGCCTTCGAAGAGTAACATATTATTGCAGGTGATTGTACTTCAATCAAATTTTTTGGGTCAAGTTTTGCACAGTGGCTCAGGCTGGTGCTGGTACAGTGGCTATTGGCAAGTTTTGCACAGTGGCGCAGGCTGGTATAGTGGCTATTGGCAAGTTTTGCACAGTGGCGCAGGCTGGTATAGTGGCTATTGGCAAGTTTTTCACAGTGGCGCAGGCTGGTACAGTGGTTTTTGGCAAGCTCAATGTATTTTACAAGGAGCGGTCAATAATAAGTGAGAATAAAATACAAACTCCTTGCAAAGAGTCAAACTAAATACTGGCATGTATACTTACGCTATTTATTCAAAAATATAAAATTGAAAAAATCTATTCTTTGGGTTTTTTCTTCTATTTGCGATTAGCTGATATCAGTGAACGGAAATAAAACATGGAAGCATTCTGTCCGCTCAAAGGCCAAACGTAAACTACCCTAAGGTGGGCGGGGCTTACTCTTACTAAACTACTCGATTGGCAACTTCAGTCCGACCGAGATGACAGTCATTGACGGATGCGGATGGCTAAATCGGTTTATAAAAGCAACGTTTTTTTATAATTAAAAATGCCTTCATGTGTCGTGAAGTGGTGCACAAGTTATTCTGGTTATTCCAAGGACAGTGGAATCACTTTTCACGTGTAAGTAAACAGATAAAAGTAAAAAAAAAATGTTATTTTACATGAAAATGTCAGAAATTACATTTTCACCTCTAAATCGGTAACTTTTTTTTCCTTAAAATTTCTCTTAGTATCATTTTCTAATAAATAAGGTGCAGGGGGAAATATCTTCCATGTTTTACATTATTAATTCCATTCCATGCTATACATGAAAAATCACTTGCGTTTCTATGTGTGAACGACACGTCTGTACACGCGTCATGCGTCATAGTGTAAGTTGCTTAAAAATAGTACTGACTAGCCGGCAAACGGCCGTCAATCTGCTGTCGCGGGGCGAGGTAATTCGAGTCGGGGCGGGGCGGTGCGCGGCCGTTCTGTATGATAATACTATTACTTATTCTGTGACCCTACGAAAGCACCGGCTTTTTAAAGTACAACTATGCGTTCTACGTCGACTTAGGGCTAATTAAGGGAAATTTGAGATTTTTTTTTTACTATCTTTAGTTTTTGTTGCTCAAAACGTCAAAATTAACAAAATATCAACAATAGTGCGCATTTATTTGCAATCCATTTACTATTCTACATTCTTGATACAATATTTTTCTATATAAAACGTGTTTACTTATGTCCAGTGTTCCATAATATTAAGTGAATGGTTGGTTAATTGATGTATATTTTGCCATTATATATTACCGGTTTTTCCTTATGACAACAGAGATTTAAACATTTGTTTCAGATGTATAAGAATTGGTTTTTTTTTTAGAAAAAGGTAATCATTTGACCGCAATCGTTCCTTATGATAACAGAGATTTAAACATTTGTTTTAGATGTATAAGATTTGTTTTTTTTTTTTATTAGAAAAAGGTAAGCATTTGACCGCAATCTCAGCTGATGGTAAGTGCCAATGCAGTCTAGGATGGAACATGCTTATCTAAAAGATGTCTATTCACTTTCGATTTAAAAATATCCAAGTTATAGTGGACTGGGAATAGATTTGCAGGAAGTGAATTCCACTCCTTAGCCGTTCGCATGATAAAGCTGGGCTGATTTGTTCGACACTCCCATGGCTTATTATAAAGCGTACTTAAAACTACAACTCGAAGCAAAAACTAACTTTGCTTTCTTGTTCCACACAATCAACTGGTGTTATTGCTGTCACTAGACGAGAAAAGATGGTTGATGTTTCAAAAGTAGACATAATCCAAGTAAGCATTTGCTAAAACAAGACTTCGATTAATATTCATCAATATTATATTCATAGTATGTATGTATGCATGTGTCTATTATTTATAGTGTGTAATGTGCCGTTGTGCAGCCATAATACCATAAGAAATATATTTTTCAATATACAGGGTGGGCCAATGATAATTGCATTTTAACGAAAGACGTCAATACGAAAAGAGAATTTATCACTGGCCCACCCTGTAGATCCCTTAGGCCATTACTAACCACAGGAGCTCAAGTTTAACTGTGCAAGTTCACTGTAACGAAACTAATTATCAATAGTTGTATTGTAAGCCTGCTTGTTGCTTTTTTATATAAAATGCTCATTTTAAAGTATACACTCAATTTTTTTGGATGTGAGTCTGAAAAAATAAAACCAAGATAACTAAGCTACAGTATGAAGGCAATGAACTGCCAGTAAACGTACTGTAAATAGTAGTTTTCGGTGGTCAAACTTGCACTTTATAACTTACCAGTCAAAATTGTCCCGCTGCGCCTTAAATTTAAAACTTGAGAGCTCATTGCAGTCAATCGTGAAAATGAAACAAAATTGTATTTTTATGGAATTGGTCAGTATGCACATAAATCAATTGATATCAAAGGTTTCGATTTGTAATACAGTACAGAACATGTCGCAACATTTTTTTAATCTCAGGAGTCTAAGGTAATTATTATTTGTAGTCTACTATGTAACTTACTTCAGCAACATAGTTTTTAGAATTCCGTACCCAAAGGGTAAAAACGGGACCCTATTACTGAGACTTCACTGTCCGTCTGTCTGTGTGTCACCAGGTTGTATCTCATGAACCGTGATCGCTAGACAGTTGAAATTGTCACAGATGATGTATTTCTGTTGCCGCTATAACAACAAATACTAAAAACATAATAAAATAAATATTTAAGTGGGGCTCCCATACAACGTGAATTTTTTGCCGTTTTTGGCGTAATGGTACGGAACCCTTAGTTGCTTTTGAAAATAATATTACAACATTATTTTCAAATAATAATATCTTCACAATTAAACAACTTAGGTTGATCTTCTGCGTTGTCGATAGCTTATTTGTTGAAGATTTCTGGGATATGCATAACTACATAGTCCATACCCGCCATAAGGTACCTTTAGCCATGGAACATCACAGTTGATTCTACGAGTATGTAGGTAAATTCGAAATGTTCAAAGTCTTTAATAACTAGACTATTTGTTTGTTTTTATATAATATATTTGGATCTTTAAAAATCTTCGACACGTAGCAACAAAAAAGCTACTTAACCAGATTTATATTTCTCTCGCTCAGTCGGTTCTTGCCTACTGTATTCCAATCTGGGGCGGTGCCACAAAAACTAAGTTTTTGGAGTTAGAAAGAGCTCAAAGAGCGTTAATCAAGGTAATGTACTTTAAGCCCTATATGTTCCCTACCAGTGAGCTCTACCAAATTTCGGACCTGCTCTCAGTTAGAAAGCTATATGTAATTAATGCAGTTTCACGAAGGCTTAAAGAAACCGTATACAAACCTGAAACAGATGATAATAAATCTAAAAGAAGAAAACCCGACGTAATATCCGCTCCTGTACCTAAATCCGTATTCGCAAAGAGGCAGTACGTAGCTCAGTCGGTAAAATTGTATAATTATATAAATAAGTTGTTAAATATTTACCCCGCAAGCTCTAAAGAATGTTTAAGTAAACTAAATACATGGATTAACACTACAAGCTATAATGATGTTGAAAATATATTAGTTGGAGTCGTCTCATATTAATTGTATACTGTATACAACATCTTAAAAAAAAAAAAAAGCTTTCTGCAGCTTCCTGGTCTTCAGATTCATTTTTACGCATCCAGAACCTATACACACGCACACAGAAAATTTACCTAAATTAAATAAACACACACACACACACACACACACACACACACACACACACACACACACACACACACAGACGCAGACGCAGACGCAGACGCAGACGCAGACGCAGACGCACACGCACACGCACACGCCCACGCCCACGCACACGCACACGCACACGCACACGCACACACACACACACACACACACACACGATTATTAAATTTTATTAAAATTGTAGTCCACCTCATTGTACCTTACATAAAAAGAAAAAGGCTTAGGTACTCTATTAAGAACAGATTTTTGTTAAAATTAGCTTTATATACTTAATTTCTTTCTATTTTTAGTTATTTTGAAGAAACATTAGTTTTAAGCCACAGCTATTGCTTTTATATAAATTCTGTTACCACCAACGGGAGAGCGGTGTCTCCTGACACAAGTGTCATTGTACGCTTAAAAAGAGGCACCTGCCCAGTTATAATTACGTTTGTTTGTGCGAACTCAATAAACATTTTTTTTATATATATTATTATTATTAATATAACATCATTTGAAATTCACGAACGGTAATATTAAGGCGCTAGGCGCTATTGTTGGCCGTAAACTCTTACTTTCTAGAGTATATATCTTCTTAACGGTTCGACAAAAAATTATGAAAAAAAAAAATATGAATCTACATTTCATGTACAACATTCCTAATGTTTGACTTTTTCCCTGTGACTTATACATTCTCCATAAAAGGAACTTTACGACAGGCCGTTTTGCGACTAACTTTGCTTATATCTCCTAAATATTCGATTAAAGTTATTTTTAAACTAAAATAAATATTTTACCAGGCACTACAAATGCAACGTTTCATAATGTTAAAAAAACATTTTTTTTAAAGAAATCGAAAATTATTCAAAATTTCGTGCGTATGTAGCTCGAAAACGGCGTGGCCGGCAGTCGTGTGCTAGCTTTGGGACGAGGAGGCTGTGTCGCTCGTCGCTCCGTGCCTTCCTTGTAATCTGTATGCTTGTGATGAGCCCAAGTGTAATGAAATTGGAGTTATGGCCAAAGACTAAATAACTGCAGAAAGTTGATTTGGTTCTGACGCGCTTAACACGGTGTTTCGCAGCCTATTATTACGAAAATAAGGACAATATTTCAACTTACGTGTGAGAAAGCTTCATTTGAAATATAAAAATAAAAGTTTTCTAACAGCGGACATTTTGCCATTTTTACGTTTTTAATAAAGTTAGATTCCTAACAAAATAATAATTAATTGATTATTATAGGCTATCTATTTACGTTGTGTGTAGATATTTATTTTTAAGTTAATTTTTTTTTAATGGTGTTGGGTGATTGGGTGATTTCCCATGGATTGGTGGTGCTTGATGATAAAAACGAACAGTGACAAGTAAGAGTCAATATTCTTCTATAAGCTAATCATAAAAGAAAGTAGGCATAATCCAAATAAAAACTATTTATAAATAATGACCCTTACTGATTAAGCCGTTTAGTAAAAAGACCAAAACGGCCTGTCGTATTTTTTTGGCGAAACTATAAATTAAGGCGAAAGGAAAAAATCAAACGTACTACTTACTACCGCAACGATAACACGAATATCTATGCTATAATGCAATAGTTAGTTCGTATTTTACAAATGTTTTCTTGTTCAGATACGAATACAGCTTGCATTTCGTGGAGGTGGTAAATTATTATAACGGTAAATAATAGGTATTTAATTCAGAAACTATATACTTACTTACTGTTACTGTCTAGAGCGTATTTCTTCTAAATGAGTAAACAAAAAAATCATGAAAAAAATATATATGAATCTTCATTTATTGTTCAACAAATATAACATTTACCTTTTTTCCTGAAATTTATAGTTTCACCGTAATAAAAATAATACAACGGGTCATTTTGCGGCTAACTTCGGTTATTTCTACTTAACGGCTAAATCAATTAAAATTACTTTTAAACTAACAATAATGTTTTAACAGCTGACGGTATTTCCACTGCGATACAACCGGCCGACGATTTGTTTTATTAACAATATCATCTAAATTCTAAACTACCATCTGACAAAGTATATGAAATAGGATGTATTTTTTTTACATGTTCATGTCACCAGCTGACGGTCCACCGAGATACAACCGGCTAACAATTTTTTTATTCACATTAGCATCTAAACTATCATCTGACAAAGTATCAAGCGGGAGGCGATCACAATTTTTTTTGCGTGTTTCACTGGCTGCCATTCCTCAACCATACATAGCGGTTAACCACTATCTCGGAGTTATTGTGGCCAAAAAATAAAGAACGGCAGAGCGCTGATTTGGTTGTGGCGCGCTTGTAATATATAATGATGATATTCACACGTAATGTTTGAGAAAACTTCGAACTCCGAAAAATAATACTAGTTTAACACTAATAGGTAGGGGCAACAATTCCCAAAATTTTATGTGTAGGTAGACTAGGTAGTAGGTACTTAATTTTATAAGTTAACTATTAATGGCATTATTTATATTTATTTCTTACGGAAAAAACTTACTACAATAAAATAAACTCAATGTACGCCTCAATTTAGTACATACCAAGCTCTAGCTATAAATCTTAATCTGTCGAATTAACTTAGGTACTTATTTGTAAGAAACCAGATAAAATACAAATTAACTAATTGAGGCTTGTAAAGAGCTTTATAATGCATAAGGGAATATATTTTTATTATAATTTACGATCTCCACTAAACGCATTATCTACTCATACTCAAACGACAAAATATCTACAAAAGATACACAAATACGAGTATAGCGCCAACCGCGCGCGTCTGGGCTGTAGCTTATTCTTTGAACCTCATTGTGGTGCAGCGGACGAAATTCACGTACGACGCTGAGACGCTCAAGGACACATCAGCGACTATCGTCTTAATCACAGCAATAAATTACCGTGCCGTCAAAACTAATACCTATACAATTCACTAGAATCTAGCAGAGTGTCTAGATTGTTATAAATAAATGAAATAAGGCAATAGAGCCCTATTTATAAAACCGATCTGGCCAATAATACAGTTACATCTGTGTTACAGGTTTGCAACCTCCTGAACTCGGGACGGGGAGGCCGCTGTGCCAGGTCATCTATTTTTTGCCTAGGGGTAGGATTTATTTAGTTAAAAGCGTTAATTTATGGAGATACAGAGCAGATGGTCATCTTCACGTTATACATAGACATAACAAACGTCTACATAAATGACAAAAAAAGGCAAAACACACAGATGTTATATGTACAAGACAAATATTAACACTAAATATAAAAAAGACAAATGACTGTTTTCGAATAGAGGCATAATTATCTGTTGCCGATCTTGCACGGCGAGCAAAATTCACCTCCACCCACGTTCCGTAAACACGGCTTTGTAATATTTATAGCGGACGGGTGCCACTGCCATTGCCATACACTGCTTTTTTCAATACGCTGTTCGTCGGTTTACCTACACATAAATTATTTCGAAGACAATCGCAAATGCCAAGCCCGTATAATGTTGTAAATTAATGGTCAGTATGTTAGGGAGAGATAACTATCTCTTAAACAAAGGATAATAATGCATGGCTAAAGTTTTGTGTAAAATCGGTTTCTGCCGCGAGTTCTTTTTTGAGATCCGAGCAACCGAAAATAGTCAGTAGATAAGTAGGTAGCTAGACCGTAATGTTCAAATTAGTTGGTCTTGTGTAGACCCTACTGGGGTCCCTTTGTTTGACATAATTATTGAAAGGCATAATGAAATGATTGTCATATTATCATTAGTCATAATTCTGAAACAGTTAACTTTTCAGGATTTTCCTCAGGTTATCCTTTAGATAGGTTTGGTTAGGTTAGGTTTGTTTTATGGCAATCCTGAAAAGTTACGCGTTTCTAAGAAAAACCAAATTATGACTAACGAAAATGTGGACAAACAATACATTATGACTTAAAACTATATGGGAAACAATAGAGACCCGTGCCTACTTACCTACAGTTTTCACCTCAGACAAATACAACATGAAATAAATTCAACCCCCCCTTAGGTACAGTCTTGCTTCTTCTTGCTGAGCTAAGATAAAAAGCTGTGTTACGCAAACCTTGTTATTGCATAAGAACCGTGACGTGACGGCTCGACATAGCAGCCTCGTTGGCAACTAACTAATCCACAAAGTCGGTCGTCCGAATATCAACGTACTTACTAAACACTAAACTTTACTAATTGAAAACTAGAGTCCGACGATGTCTATTCAATCAATTATTAGGTAGGAATATTGCAACTTAGTGTAATATTGTATTAGCGTAGTTACCTAAAATGTTTTACTAAGTAAAATTGTGTAGTCAGATAGATTAATTGAATAAACGAACATTATAAATGACAACAGCAATCTATCTACTGCAAATGTTTTAGAAAAAACCGGAAAAGTGCGGTTCCGTACTATTTCACCGACTTCTTTACCCAGAAGGAGGAGTTTCTGTGTTCAGTTGTGGCATTTTTTTTTAATGTATGCACCGATTACTCCGAGACCCGTGGTCCGATTTGAGTAATTTTTTTTTTAGTCGAAAGGATGCTACCTCCAAGTTGGTCCCATATTAATCTGGTTCTGATCTGATGATGGGATCCTTGAGGAACTGAGGGAAACTCAATTTTTAAAGGCACGTGCATGGTGATTTGGGTGTTTTCATTAGCAACTCGAATATTTTCTCTCGAAAACCACCAATTTGATGTAGGGATGATAATGATGTTTTGATGATAATGATGATGATTTTTAAATGTACTTTGTTCAGCGATTACTCCGGCACCCGTGATCCGATTTGAGTAATTCTTTTTTGTTTGAATGAAATTACCCCCAAGTTTCCGTAATATTTTTGGTTCTGATCTGATAATGGAAACCATGAGGAATTGAGGGAACTCCTCAATTTTTAAAGGCACGTGTATGGGGATTTCGGTGATTTCTAAAGTAACTCCCGCATTTCCTTCCGAAAACCACCAATTTGATGTAGTACAACTGTAGCCTTACCACGAGTTTCACACTACATATTTTCTAACGTTTTCGTAACTTGTTATACATCTCGCTCGTACTAGCTTATTAGTGCGAGCGAGATGTATAGAAGTATAGGAAGTAAATAAATAAATAATTTTTTAAATCTGTGAACGCACACGTTAGCGAATATATCAATGTCAAACTCGTGGTAAGGCTACTGATGATGAAGACCACGAACGAAATGTGGAACTTCCCTCATATAATTGGGTGTATTTAGATGTTGGAAACGGCCAAAGAGACTGTGAGGTGAGGGGTAGGTGTGAGAGGTGAAGGTAGAGGGTAGTGTTTGGGGGGTTTGAGGTTGGGGGTTAAGGGGTTGGGGTTTGACGAGTCAGGGTTTGCGAGGTTAGGGGGTTGAGGGGGCGGTGAGTTGATGGGTCGGGGACTGAGGGGTTGGGAGTTGAGGGATTGGGGGTTAGGGTTAGGAGTTAAGGGATCTGGGGTTAGGGGTTGAAGGTTTGGTGGTTTAGGGTCGAGGGATTCAGTGATCAGGAGTCGATGTGCTGTGAGGTTGAGTGATCGTGGGGTTTGAGGGATTGGGTCAGTGGCGGGGCGGAGAATGGATTTAGTGTTAATACATCATCTGTGAAATTTTCTATATAGACAGTTGAAATGTGGTATGCTATCGCGGACCACGGTTCGTGAGATACAGCCTGGTGGCAGACAGACTGACAGAGAAGTCTTAGTAATAGGGTACCGTTTGTACCCTTTGGGTACGGAACCCTAAAAATTTACGATCGGTCTAAACGTAATAAAAATCCCATCCCTTCAGTTAGGTACTGTAGTTATAACCCCATGATCTGCATTCACTGCATAATTTTTTTGTCCTACGATAAGCCCGCTCCAGACTACGTGGCGCGAAGCCGCGAACGCGAGTGTGGAGTCGATTTCGCTGATTAGCGAACAAGACTCCACACTCGCGTTCGCGGCTTCGCGCCGCGATTCGCGCACGAGTGTGAAGGGCCCTATATACCAACTTATAACAGTTATATGTGCCCCTAACAGAATGAAATTTAGTTGCGCTGCAGATGAATAAAACAACGCAACAAAAGTAGTTGAGTTGAGAAGCGCAGGCGCGGCGCAGGCGCAGGCGCAGACGGGACAGGGACAGGAATCATTGGCGAGCGCGTGGCTGATCACTTGTCACTCGCATCGCATTGCACGCAATGGCTCTACTTTTTAGGGTTCCGTAAGCAAAACGGCAGTTGAAATGTCCATCTCGACTGAAATTAGTTACCACAAATAAAGGCGTTTTTCTAGTAGGTAACATACATAAATAAAATAAACTTAATATTACATTACGATACAAGTGCGAAAAGTAGGAAATTCGGCACTAGTGCGATAATTAGCACATTAAGTAACTGTCTTACGTACTATAAAATGTTGTACGATACATGTGCACATACTTAGGTAATTCGCAACTCGTGCCGATTTAAATCACTCCCTTCGGTGGTCTTTTATTTTATCGCCACTCGTTTCGAATTTCCTACTTTTCGCACATGTATCGTAATGTACTATTATAGAAGTTATAGAACATTAGCTGATTTAGGCTATATTTTTTTATTAGGGTAAGTTGCAGAACTAAAATACCATGCAAAGCGTCGCTATACAGGATGGAAAAAATTTATGAACCCTGGAGGGAAGGTGCCTTAAAACCTTAAGTTAGCTCATTGTACTTAAAGGAAACATTCTTTTATTTTTAAAAAGAAACTAAACTGCATTTAGTTTTTTTTTTTTCAATTTCGCTTGTCTAAAAATATTCTTGAGTACTAAATATTCGATTTTATGGATATTTTGTACGACAGACGAGTGTAAGACCTAATGCTCCCTGGAGAAATGTTATCATTAGCGTATTTATATAGTAAAGTAAAAGTAAAGTAAATCTTTATTTCAGTACATATATGATGTTGATCAAACATAGTAATCATAAAACATAAGCAGGTACTCGAATAGTGTAAATCAGGAGTAATTTATACATGGTTCCTACACTAGGCAGAGCCTGTCCTGTAGGTAGCCGGCACAGTTACGAGTATTCTAACGACATGTAGCGCGAAAGTTAACACAATCAGACATATAAGTAGGTAGGTAGTAATTGTTAGAAAGAAAATTATTAAATTAATCTAACCTATCATGCTAAGCAGTTAAGTTAATATTTTATATACAGTTGTTTGAATTGAATTCACTTAAATGTGGCGAATGCAGGTGTGAGTGTGCGTGTGTGTGTGTGAGTTAGGTGGTGTTTGTGTGTATGTTATGTTTGTGTATAAGTAAATAAACTAGTCCATGTGTTTATCCTCGGTATTTCTTCTATCTCCTCGTAGGATAGCGTATTGAGCCATCTTTTGAGTTTGCGTTTAAGTTCTGTGATTGAACAGTCTCCAAATCTAACTATTGCACTTACTTTGTTGTAGATATATTGGAGATAGACTATAAATCTTTTTGCGAATGCTGTTTTAACTGTTGGAATGGAAATTTTATACTTCCGTTTTTGCAACATGGCTGAGAGATCTGGCGATCTGAGAACTCGAGCGTGTTCGTTCAGCACTACCCGCATAATAAACAAACCACGAACGTTAAGTACATCCAAATCCCCAAATACTTGCTTGGTTGGGTATAATACTGACTTTTTAAGCATAACTTTTAGGACGGCACGTTGAGCTCTTTCTAATATAATCATAGCTGTTTTAGCAGCCCCACCCCAGGCAGTGATGCAATAAGACAAAATCGGTTGGCAGATACTAACATAAACAGTGCTAAGAAGCTTTTTATCAGCAGAATTGCGCAGAATCTTAAATATATATATTAATTTACGTATACGATTGGCAGTGAGTAATATGTGTTGTTGAAAGTCGAGCTTTTCGTCAAATGTAACGCCAAGATATTTTACCGTTTTGGTCCGACTGATATGTTCACAAGTACAGTTTGGAATTGGGTGCCCGCCGAAGGGGTTGCATCTATGTATCACGATATTTGTCAAACTAGTATTAGGCGCGGAAGCTTGAGATTTATGAAAGCATACAAACTTAGTCTTATCAACATTTAAGGTAAGTAAGTTGTGTTGAAGCCGTTTAGCCACAACTGCCATTCCCTTATCGGCGGATTTGACAACTTTACTCCAGGAGTCTTCATGAAATAGAATGGCAGTGTCATCCGCGTAACATATGACGTCTGCATGATCTATCTTTGCATTAGCTATGTCATTCACATATAAAATGAAGAGTGTAGGGCCCAAGATACTACCTTGCGGGACACCAAAGTCTAACTCTTTCGCGCCGCTCACCTCTTTGCCTATCTTTATTTTCTGAGTCCGACCGGTCAAATAACTCTGAAACCATCTTAGAGCGTTTCCCCGAACCCCACAGAGCTCCAACTTTTTTAAAAGTATAGGGACAGACTCAGTGTCAAACGCCTTCGCGAGGTCTAAGAATACTCCCAAACAGGCCTTACCGTCATCTAAGTATCCAGAGACAAGCTTGGTCATGAGCTCAACAGCATCAGCAGTCGACTTTTTTGCTCGGAAACCATATTGGCATTCAGAAAGGATATATTTTTTTTCTAAGTAACTTACTAAGCGCCTGTTCACCACTTTCTCTAAGATCTTAGAAAAGGCTCCCAGCAAGGAGATCGGTCTGTAGTTGCTAGGATTAGATTTAGGACCTGATTTGTAAATAGGAACAACGGCCGATACCTTCCACTCTTCCGGAAAGACTCCTTCAGATAGGCTGAGATTAAAAATATGAGTGAGAGGTACCGCTATTATACCCTTGATGACCTTTAGTAAGCGGTGTGTTATCCCGTCAATGCCCGGTGCACTGCCTGATTTTAAGCCGTTGATGAGGGATTCTACTTCAGCTACGTCGGTAGGGTATAACGTAACGTAACGTAAAGTATCGACTAGAAGAATAAAATAGCAAGTGTTTATTTTTTGGAAGTTTTAGTCGGTTCTATTCCCGGGCGAGACAAGCTAATTTAAGAAATATTTGAATGCAATTTTGTTTCTTTAAAAAAAATAAAAGAATGTTTCCTTTAATTAAAATGAGCTAACTCAAGGTTTTAAGGCACTGTCCCTTAGAGGGTCCATATTTTTTTACCTCACTGTATAAGTAGATATTATAGTTTCTTGGGTATGATGCCGGAGCGGCTTCAGCGTATCAAAGGGAACCGGCGGCATTATCCGGATAATCCGAACAAGTAGCCTACAGCGCCGGAGCGGCGAGCTCTTTCAGCGACGATTTTTCACTCGGCTCTACCGCAAACATCGGATCAATCAAACACAGTTGAAATAACTATTTCTATATTCACAAGTACAAACCTCAAACAAATTATACCTACCTGCGTTTGTCCGAGCTTTTTCTTTTCCTTAGCACTACAATATATAAGTTGTGAAATAAAACTGAAAACGGATTATATCGCGTATATTGAATTTATACTACATCCCGACGTTTCGAACCCTACAGCGTTCGTGGTCAACGGGTAACTGAAGAAAAACTACAATGTGCAAAAATACCCACATACAGAAATAATGAACCATAATAAACTAAACTTTAAGGCTGGTTGTACATGCAAAATCGGTTGATAAGGCTAGTTATACAATACAACTATTTTCACCTCAGCAGCTCGAACTAGCCTACTTTCGTCACTCCCTGGAGTGAAGAAAGTGCGACTTTCCTCACTCCAGGGAGTGAAACAAAGTAGCTTTTTAATTTAGTGAAGGCCATGAACTGCCACTTCATCCTTTTATTAAAAAAAATTATGGTATGGTATGGGGTGGTATAGTATGGTATGGTGTGGTATGGTATGGTGTGGTATGGTATGGTGTGGTGTGGTATGGTGTGGTGTGGTATGGTATGGTATGGTATGGTATGGTATGGTATGGTATGGTATGGTATGGTATGGTATGGTATGGTATGGTATGGTATGGTATGGTGTGGTATGGTATGGTGTAGTATGGTATGGTGTGGTGTGGTATGGTCTGGTATGGTATGGTGTGGTATGGTATGGAATGGTGTGGTATGGCGTGGTATGGTATGGTATGGTGTGGTATGGTATGATGTTGTATGGTATGGTGTGGTATGGTATGATGTTGTATGGTATGGTGTAGTATGGTGTAGTATAGTATGGTATGGTGTGGTATGGTATGGTGTGGTGTGGTGTGGTATGGTATGGTATGGTGGGGTGTGGTATGGTATGGTGTGGTATGGTATGGTATGGTATATGGTATGGTGTGGTATGGTATGGTGTGGTGTGGTATGGTATGGTATGGTATGGTGTGGTGTGGTATGGTATGGTATGGTGTGGTATGGTGTGGTATGGTATATGGTATGGTATGGTGTGGTATGGTATATGGTATGGTATGGTGTGGTGTGGTAGTGTATGGTATGGTGTGGTATGGTATGGTATGGTGTGGTGTGGTGTGGTATAGTATGGTATGGTGTGGTATAGTATGGTATGGTGTGGTGTGGTATGGTATGGTATGGTGTGGTATGGTATGGTATGGTATATGGTATGGTGTGGTATGGTATGGTGTGGTATGGTATGGTGTGGTATGGTATGGTGTGGTATGGTATGGTATGTTATGGTGTGGTATGGAATGGTATGGTATGGTATGGTGTGGTGTGGTATGGTATGCTATGGTATGGGTATGGTGTGGTAAGGTATGATATGATATGGTATGGTATGGTGTGGTATGGAATGGTATGGTGTGGTATGGTATGGTATGGTATGGTGTGGTATGGCGTGGTATGGTGTGGTATGGTATGGTGTTGTATGGTATGGTATTATATTTAAAAAAACTATTTATTCTGTGTAATTCGAAATACACTTTAAACTTTAATATGTTCTCACTACTGAGGTGAAAACTTGTGTGCAACACGAGAGCAAAGTTATTTAACATCTCGTGTTTTTGAGTCCCTCGCTACGCTCAAGATTCTTAGTTAGAATCTTTCGCTTTCTCGGGACTCAAAATAAACACTCGCAAGAAAAACCAACTTTCCTCTCTTGTTGCACAAATAATTATTTCAAGTAAAGATATACGCGACAAAGCTACGCCGGCTCTAACCCTACACCTCTGACCCGAGATTTAATTCCCTCCTAAATTGTAGGAGGGTATCCCAATATGGGACCGGTTTGAAACTCGGCGGGACACATTTTTTCAAAACATATTATATACAGAATGTCCAACATCATCCAACACAAAGGTCTCACAGTATATGTGTCGCTTGTTTCTTTATCAGATGGACTACAGGATCCCAAGCTGGTGGTCGAGAAAAGCCATCTTCCCTATTAAAGTTTGGATATTTCTTAATCTCAATGGCCTCGCGCAGCATTCTGGGTATGTATCGCTTCTCCTTGGCAAGAACCAGAGGCTTATCAAATTTGATTGAGTGGCTTTATCCATGACATGCTCACAGACTGCACACCTACTCGTACATAGGTCGACGGTGCTTGACGTTAGCTGTGTTCCTTCACTCGAGTGGAAACGCTTCGTTTCATGCGCATATGTGAACCAATGTTGCATGGCCCAGCATAATGATAAGGCCATATATGACATCGATTATTAATTAATGTATTTGTACATATTGTGTGTAAATAATAGCTAGTAATAATTTGTAATTATTATTTGTAAATGAATTTTTATTTGTAATTGAATTTTTATATGTAATTGAATTTTTATTTCTGCAAAATAGCCGTTCACGCCAGCGATACAATCCTCATTTGTCAAAATGTCTTGTTGAAAGAGGACTTTCGTGGGGGATAATTTTGGTGTCAAATCTTCGTGCAGGATTGTATGTACTCGCTCAGTGGAAATGCCTATCTTCTCAGCTATTTCACGCACCTTTACTCGGCGGTCGTCGAGTTAATTAATAGTACATTATTGTCGAGGCTCGGAAGTAGCTACTTGCTGGCTGAGGATTCGTTTTAAACGGACGACCTTGGGAGTCCGTTTAATTGAATCCGAAGCCAGCAAGTAGCCTACCAGCCGAGTCATATATAGTGCTTTTCTCAAAAATGGCGCAATGAATACAAATATAATAGAAATATTTTACAGAAGCAACGTTCTTATGTATTTAATTTCAAAGAAAAAAGTAATAAATAGATTTGCTTTGCAGCCGTTTTTTTTATAAAAATAGAAGTGTATTTTTCTGCTGAAAATACGCCAACCTATTTAAAACACCTAAATAGTCGCGGCACCAACATTATAATAATAAGTACTGATCATCTGTTTGGCTGTTTAATGGACCTATGCCTTCATTTGATATGGCCACTACAACTTTAAAAAAGTTTGGAATGCAACAAATAATGGAATTTGTATGCAACATTGCAGTCCCGAAATCGAGACTGCAATGTTTTTAACTTTTTAATTTTTTGACTGACCATAAACTACGCACTTCGCGACCTACTTTTTAACCGGCAACGTCGACTTTGCCGTCCATTTTTGAGAAAAATCATTTAACCAGTTATAAATAGTTGGTGCGTAGTGCCGTGAACAGAATCAAGTTCAGTTTTTATTGTGGCAGCACTGCAACCCTTCCTGCGGCTTCCTCTGAGCACAAAACAAACGCTATTAGGAAGACGAGATGACGTTGACATAAGTACTTGCGTTTAGATACTATTTAAAAATCATTTAACCAGTTATAAATAGTTGGTGCGCAGTGCCGTGAACAGAATCAAGTTCAGTTTTTATTGTGGCAGCACTGCAACCCTTCCTGCGGCTTCCTCTGAGCACAGAACAAACGCTATTAGGAAGACGTGATGACGTTGACATAAGTACTTGCGTTTAGATACTATAGGTATATATGTATTTGTTATCTATTCCTATGTTCGTTTAAATTACAAAACTACGGTCAAAATGTCTTAAATAAAAATAAAAATACTTATTTGACTATTATAGGTACATTTAGGTTTAAAGTTGAAGATTTAGATGTATTCAAAATAGGACAACATCATCATGCTCCTATTTGTACAACGAAACGAATCCGTCTTTTTCAATCTGTCAAAAACATGCAAGTAACGCCAACCTTAAATAAACCTTATTTCGTTGAAACAAGTGTTTCAAATGGTCAGTTATCGATCATAATCATAATAATTTGTGACGGTTTCAACTAAAAGGTACCACATTGTCGGTTGTCGATAAGGTTGATTTCAAATTGAAGCTTTAAGGAAATAGCGCCGTATTGACAAGCGACAATAAGTACCCTTTTGATTGAAAAAGGCACATTTGGGGCATTTTCTATAAAAAGGGACCTTATTTGTCGATGGCGCTTACGCCGCACAGCTTCGCGCGGCATTGTATGTATATGGCGCAATCGCCTTCGACAATAAGGTCCCTTTTTTATAGAAAATACCACATTTATTTATAAAACCAATTTACACGTCAATAATAAATAATAGTGATATAGTTATTACAAACAGTTCTGATTAATTACTTAATGTAATTATAATTGTATAATAGTATAATAATAATTGTCAATTGATTAATTAATTAATTTTATAGAGTATATAATAATTGATAACTTGTTCAATCTGTACAATTACCTACGAATAAGATCAAAATATAACTATTTAATGCATAACAATACGATTTCAGTTTCATTTACATGACAGATTTCATCTATTTCCTTTTAAAAATCCGCACTAAATTTACAGAATAGTATGCGTTTTATTTATATTATAACGATTCGTTTCATATTTGTATATTACATACGTCCGATTTAATGGAGCGGGCCCAATCACTTAAAAAAACGACGAAGTCCTTAACCATGCACATGTTGGAGGCTCCAGGCCTTGGGCCCTACGCGAAGCTCGGCCTTCGCAATAGCAATCCACACCACGTTTCACGTAAATCATTGCGGCTGTGTTCCTAAAACAGCCTAACCGCATTTTTGTTCTTAAATCCGACTCACGCTTGGCTGTAGATTTCTAATAGGTTTTCCTGTCATCTATAGGTAAAGAACTATTTTGTGTATTTTTTTTTCAAAATTTTAGATCCAGTAGTTTCGGAGATAAAGGGGGAGGGGGAAGGTCATTTTTTGCCTATTTTCTTAAATAACTTCTAAACTATTTATTATAAAATTATAAAAAATATATATTTGATATTTTCATCAGAAGCTGTTTCATTTGATATGTAACACGATATAGTTTACAAAACTTTGTTTCTTAATATTCACATTTACCCCCCCCCCCCCCCCCCCCACCCCAAAAGTGGCCCCTTTGAATTCATTTTTTAGGGGCCAACTGACTATCAGTCCTATGGACGATATAGGCCTGTCAGTTAGAACAAAAATTTGACAGTTCCGAACAACTGGCAGGCCGATATCGTCCGGCGGACTGATAGTCAGTGGGCCCCTTTACGTTACATGTCCGTCTTTGGGTCACAAACTTGCACATGTGTATCAAATTTCAACTTTATTGATCTAGTAGTTTTGGAGAAAATAGGCTGTGACAGACAGACAGACGGACGGACAGACAGACGCACGAGTGATCCTAAAAGGGTTCCAAGTTTTCCTTTTGAGGAAAACGGAACCCTAAAAATGACCTAAGTTACAATAATTCGACATGTATGCCAGCCATAGAGACGGAATATTTGTGAGTGAATATGAATGCAAGCTGTGAGAGCCGGCCATTGTTAAAAGCGTACCTGTCGAGTGTCGATGGAGGTGGACAAAAATACCATTTGGAAAGATCGTACGCGCAGGGTATTTTGGGCGATCGCTTCAGTAGGATGCTCTTACATAGTAATCAAAACAAGTGATTCGTGATCTCTTTTTGCAAATTATTTCAGAAGTTCTTCTAAGTTTAAATATAAAGTGTGATATAAATAAATCATGTTGAGAAGCAGTACCGTCAAAAAGGGTAAATAGGGACAGTTTTGAACTTAGAGATTCCCTCGATGTCCGTAAATGGTAAGGTTTATAAACATTTGTCTTAGGTTTGAGAATCGATTTATATTAAAATATTTCTTAATAATTTCGTTTTAATGTCCTTTTTTTCAAAAGAATAAGCCATTTTGATTCACACTGGATCCGGGGTGAATAGGGACGACTAAGGTACGAATAGGGACAAGTGATCAGGGTTATCTAAAATATAATAAGTTGACAGGTAAGTAACATGGTGCATATAGTTTATTATACTTAGGTACTTAAAATGATTAGGTACTTAAAACTATAAGTTAAAACCCGAATAAAACTATGATTAAAAAATTAACTTTTAATTATTTGTTGTAGGTAATCAGAAAAATATACTATACATATTTTTGCATGTAAAAAACAAGCAGTTTAATTTTGACAATAAAGAAAAAACAAAAATCACACTTGAAAAATTAGATTTTATGTGATTTTTTTTAAATTGTGAAATGTGAGATAAAAAACTGGCCAAGTCCGAGTCGGACTCGCGCACTAAGGGTTCCGTACCATTACGCAAAAAACGGAAACCAAATCACGTTTGTTGTATGGGAGCCCCCCTTAAATATTTATTTTATTCTGTTTTTAGTATTTGTTGTTATAGCGGCAACAGAAATACATCATCTGTGAAAATTTCAACTGTCTAGCTATCACGGTTCATGAGATTCAGCCTGGTGATAGACGGACAGACAGACGGACAGCGAAGTCTTAGTAATAGGGGCCCGTTTTTACCCTTTGGATACGGAACCCTAAAAAATCAACAAATTGCTGTTTTTTTATACCAAAAATAAATTCTTCGTTCTTTTTCCCGAAATTGATACCATATGTGATATTTTCTATAAAAAGGGACCTTATTGTCGATGGCGCTTACGCCATTATTAACGATGCTCCGATATAAATACAATGCCGCGCGAAGCTGTGCGGCGTAAGCGCCATCGACAATAAGGTCCCTTTTTATAGAAAATGCCCCATATATGACGACCTATTAGCTAAACGGGGCCTGCTAGAATTTTTAGAATGAAGCCGGGCGGAGAGGTACTTTGACCCCCCCTATCGGGGGGCTCCTGCGGGCTACCGATCTAAATCGGCTTGTTTTGATATAAGGAACAACTGCCAAGTTTCATGCTTTAATCAAGAAAAGTAACGTTCGCCCTTTTTTGTTACTTAGAACCCTGGCTATTGGAGCTCATATCAACCATACGTTAATTATTAGACTCAATTTTAAACTGATAGTTTGACAATCTATCGTGACTTTATGCTTTTCTAGACTTTGTATTACCAAAAGAATATAATCTAGTATTATTTTCAATCGCAAGATACAATTTGTGATACATATTTTCTTTTAAATTATCAGGTAAATGTCATTCCCGGTTCTGGTCCCTATTCCCCCCGCCGTCCCTATTCACCCCATTTGACGGTACCTATTCATATTATTCCTACTAGCTACCTAAATTAAGCCTTCATTTTAGGTATACTACAACTAGGTTAAAAAAAACATGGCCTGCCTGGTGGTATGCGGTCAACGTGGCTTATGGATCCATGCCATTCGAGAAGCATCAGGTTTTGTTGACTTGTTGCTGGATGCCTAGATTCCATTACATACCTACTACAAACATTGATACTTAGATCAAATCACAGTAAGCGAGTTGCAAATCATTTTATTTCGCACCATTTCCTCCGTTTTTTAGCTGATAAGTATTCGACACAAACGTCTGTACTGTACCTATTTTATGCCGTTGCGATATCTTGCATACATAATAAATTTGTCATACGAAGAACAAGTTTAAAAGTTTCTCGCTTTATCAGTTGCATTTTTAACACGTAGGTACTGTCATCCTCATCAATTGAATATATTAAAAAGCCTAACGACGTAGCTCGTATTTGAAGCGTGGTTTGAATATTAGATAGGCGTCGAAGGCATCTACGCGATCACCACTATATATGAGGAATGTAAAACAGTTTCCGTCTCGAAAATAGACGCATCTAGCCACAACGATGGCGACCAACCAAGGCCTTGCTACATTCTATACTTATACCTACTCATGCTAATTAAACTTGCATGTCCGTTTTCCATGATAACATCGGTATAAATAATAATTGATCGATTACTCAAAATGCATTTCCATCTTTTATTACTATTGAACCTTGGTCACAATAAATATATGTAGGTATGTTAATAGAGAAATGATTATAGTTATCTAGTTTGACATATTTTGTGTTTAAGATATCGACGTTAACAGCAGTTCTAGTCGTAGTTTTAGTAAAATAACGGACACAAGACACGAAACCGGTTTTGATTATACCGGTTAATACCGGTTTATTTCGGTGTCGCTCCAAACTTTTCTTAAGAATGCCAATATTCTAAAAACTCCTCAATTTAACCGGCTTATTCTACAAGTAGAGGAACGAGCGGCCACCGGATTGTTAAATAAGAACTTTGCGACTCGCAAACGCTATTTTAATTGAACGGTTTTATGTCGAATTATCCGATTTTTTTGTAAAGAACCCCAAGAACCGGTTAAATAAACAACGTTTTTTAAACGAAACCGAAATTAATAGTTATTTGTTATACAAGGGTGCAAAGTTGTATTTTACCCGCGAGTGTGGAATTGAAATACGAGCAAGCGAAAGGATTCTATAGTTGAACCACGAGCTAAAATAGAATTCTGAGCGTAGCGAGTGTTTCAACACACGAGAAGTAAAATACATTTGCACCCGTGTGTAACATAAAACTTTTCCCCTCACTATAGCATTAATTATTCTGTGCTATATAGCGAGGAAAGTTCAACATCCACAGGAGTTAGATCATCTTTATCACTGGAATCACTATTTTTTTTTACGCTAATACGATATTGTAACAGAAAACTCTGGAAGTTGTGTATTTTACGAGTCGGAGTCGGTGAGAATTTTTTTGTTGACGATGTTGACATTTCTGTCGATGCGTTTTGAAATTGCATCGACTCAACTTGTGCGTCCAGAATTACATTCAACATCTTATAAAAAAATCTAATGTTTGTTATGGAATTTAAGGTTTATGACTTAAAATCATTAAATAATGCTAAATTTGGTATTTTTTATTAAATTCTTAAACCATTTATTTATGATAATTAATATCGAACGAATCATTATTATGAGCGTTTTACGTTTTGTTATCTGTCAAAAGCTACTTAAACACGCTCCATCCAAGGTCAAATTACTTTCCCCACTAGTGGATAAAATGCGTTTTTCCCCGCTTGTTTTAAAGGATAAAAGACGGCTTTCCGAGCTAGTGAGGGGAAAAAAGCTTTCCGTCATTACTAGGCAGACATACAGCTGTTATGTTGTACTACCTATTACTTACGTTATTTTATTAGTAGCGCCTCAAGTCACTGTGCCGGAAACGCGATGCTTTGCAGCTTGTGATAAGGAACCTAGGCCAATATTTCCTTGCATATTTGAGAAAACATTCCTGTGTGCTGGGATGGGTCGGGTCGGGATTACCTATATGTCGCTCGCCGCGCCGGAAGAAGGGCGCGTGAAGTCGCCCGGGCCCTCCCGGAGCCGACGCGACGTATCCTAGCACGTGACTAGAAACCTTTATGCTGGCCCACTACACAATCCTACTAAGGGCCACATGCACCATTCACTAACCCGGGGTTAACCGGTTAAACCTGTAGTTACAATGATTACCAGTACAATTTGACACTGGGTTAACGGTTTAACCGGTCAACCCCGGGTTAGTGGGATTGTGCGAGTGGCGCTAAGTCTCAGATATTGATATTGCAAATAAATTTAGGCTTTTTTCGTTTAGAAATGTTTTTTCTCAAAAATCTATTTTGTTTAGTAGACAGATATCCAGGATATCCTACGAATTAAAAGATTTAAAGAAAGTAGTTATTAAACAATATGTAACATAAATTGGTTCGTCTGAATGTTAAATTCGACACGAATTCGAAACACGAATTCGAGACGAATTTATGTTACTTTATCGTACTTCGTTTCTTTAGAAGAATTCCGCAAAATTAAATTATGAGGATTCTTATTCCGTATAAAGTGATGGGATGGGAAATAACAATAAAACAGTAATCTCAACAAGCACGATAAAGCTAGTGCCTCATGTAGTGTCACGCATGTGCGGCGTTCTTTCTAATCAAAAAAAAAAGTTGGTACCTATAGCCAATTAAACATAACTTTTAATTCGAGTGTAAGATACATTCATATTAAGATAAAGAAATTATAAGCGCTGAAAGGTATTAAATTAATATAAAATATAAGTACTTCTATTTACATTATTTAGACAGCTGACATCAGATTAAATTTGTAACCTCTACAACATACCTACATAATAACATTTATAACTAATTAATATGTCGGATATAACGAAACGAATGAGTAGTGTTAGCATTTTATTAATTGGCGTCGCAGTGATATATTGACGACATTGAGTAGGTAAATACCAGTTATTCCCAATGAGCCGTGGGAACTCATTGCGACGACGGCGCGCGCCGGCAGATGCGTGCCGATCGCATCTGGAACCCAGAACAACTTCATTTTTAACTAGGGACCGGTTAACTGTCGTTATAACCCTGACTCCGACGAACCATAAAAAAATCGGATATTTCTTGTGTGTCCGTGTCGATCTTAACAATTTGCTCCCTCATTACGTTACGGATTTCAGACGCCAAATAATACAACCAGATACATTAGGGTTTCCCAAGTTTCGCTCCGTAGGGCGTAGATATACAAGACTGATAAATTGATATGCTTGCCAAGGTTAGACTTTCATGAATTATGGTCAGGGTCAGGTCCGGCGGTGATTGGGCTATTTGTCGGCGCCAGCGGGAAATGAAACGGCAGGCGCAGGCTTGATTAGCTTTATTGCATTGGTACACGACAAGTTTATAGAAAACTACAGGTACACTAGACTATGCGCCCAGTTTTTATAGTACAACAGATTGTTTTAAAAATATATAATTATTTTTATCTACACACATATCATAAACCCTCTACGATGCCTTCAAAATACGTAAATAATGACCAACATTAAGATAAACTGTTTTGTTACAGCAATTTTTTTATCTGTGAAAATGTTATTATTGCTAAATAATAACATCGATTACGATAACATAATTTTATTCAAATTTCGAACATCTCTGAAAAACAAAGAAATTTGATTGGACCTCCATTCTAATATCAGTCGAGATGACGCTTTATTCGAAATAAAATGTCAATTGCATACAAATTTGACAAATCTCGCTTGTTAGTTGGTATCGAACGATATGGCAATCTACCCCCATTCTATTGTTTATTGTTTATTAATACAACACACAAGCTTACAGTTTACATACCAAAGCGCTCACATGCTACACAATAAGATTCAACAAGTATTTACAATATACACAAAAAATTAAACATTACAAACGAGGTACATCACTTAAAAACATATATAGAGCTGTGGAAAACGAGCCTGGGGAGTCATAAAAATCATCGACATCAGGTATTTCTATTGACAACTCGTTTAGGAGTGAGAGTGCCCGATTGGTGGGAAAATTATTGGCCTGACGCGTACGTACCCCGCCCACGGCGAACAGTCTTCTCCGGCGTCGCGGCGGCAGAGCGCCGCCCTCACTGGCGCCTAATACACACGTCCTCAGTGCTGGAGCGAGCAATCCTATCCGCGCAAGCACCTTAACATTACTGATTCTGTTTCGCAACAAATTATAGTAATGCATCACTAACAACATTTTGCGTCGCAGTTCTAGCGTGTCCAATCCCACCATTCCCGACACAAACATCGACGGAAAAAGGAGTGGATAGTATCCGTAGATCCTTTTATACAAATAGCGAGCAAACTTTCTCTCTATCCTTTCCACCATGAGAGAGTACTTTGCTTCGTGAGGATCCCAGATACTGGCACCAAACTCCAACCTACTGCGAACATACGCATTGTAAGGAACTACTGCAACACTGGGACTAGAAAACTGCGACGAAACTCGCATAATAAAACCTAGCATTTTATTAGCACGTCCACAGATATCTGTTATATGCGCCCTAAAATCTAAGTGTGCGTCTAAAGTCAACCCAAGATCTTTGACAACATCGACTCTCTCCAGTGGCACCCCGAGCAGGTCATATGATGGGGTAATAGCCGCTCGAGCTCTGGAAAAAGTAATCAGCTGGCATTTGGTGACATTAAAGGAAAGCTGATTCGAAATACTCCAGGCCGTAACATTGTCAATGTCACGCTGAAGCGCTTCACAGTCTGCCAAGCTCCGCACGCTCTTAAACAACTTTAAGTCGTCCGCGAATAGAAGGCACTCTGCGGTGGATACTACGTCAGGCAAATCGTTTATCATGATGATAAATAATGTAGGACCCAAGGTGCTACCCTGGCTTATCTAGTTTGTCTCTGAATTAAAAAAAAACTACGGATGCGTGACATGCGTGAAAAAAGTTTTCTTTGGCGCCATTTGACGTGCAGTTTATCTTTTAATTAGTTTGTAAGTACAAAATAATTTGTTTTGTTGTTTTTAAAGTAACTCTAGTGAAGTATCGTGTAAAATGTGCGATAAAGATATTTCGGAGACGCCACCTCATATCCGCGAATTCCGCCAGAGAGCAACTATGCCCCAATGTCGGCTGTACCTATAATATGAGGTTAGTGAATATATCATAGAAAGTTTATAATATGTGTGTAGATAAAGCAGTGTATGTAACTGTACATAATTAGGCATTAAAACACTCGTGTGATTCTATTATGAAACTCACTACGTTCGTTTCATAAACCCACACTCGAGTTTTAATGCCTTTCATTATGTAGCAGTCACATAAACTACTATTACTAAAAATAATAACATATTTTCTAATCAAAACAAACTGTTTTACTTTAAACATTAATTCAAACATTTTTATATCCAGGTAAAAGCTACCGTCTTTGTTACTTTCAATAAGGTCTATTAAATCGAATTGCATATTGATAATATTAGTGACTAATTGTTTAAAATTATATTTAGAGTAAAATGTTGTACTGCAGTTACATATTTTTATTTCAACTACTTTATATAAAACTACGATTAATGGAATTCACCTATTTATTTATTTTCCTCAAACTCGCACCAATTTGTTCCGTAAACGAGGACCTGTATAATTGACACTACATTTTTCGAACCTGTATAATTGATTTGTACGACCTGCATAAATGAAAAACCCGGTTAATTGACACAAATTGGCTGGTCTCTTGAGATTGCTATCCAGGTTTCACTGTAATATGCAAATAAAAATAGGTAACTTTGCAGTACAAAATATTACTCTAAATATTATTTTAATCAATAAGTCACTAATATTATCAAGATGCCATTAGATTTAATAATAATCTTTTCGTTACTGAAAGAAACAAAGATGGCAGATTTTACCTGGATATAAAAATATGTTTTAATTTTAAAAGTAAAACAGTTTGTTTTGCATTAGAAAATATGTAATTTTTTGGAAAAAATAATATATATTTTAAACAATCTATTGTGCTGTACAAACTGGGCGCATTGGTCCTTACTCCTTACCCGACTTTCTACTGTTATAGCCAGTTATAATTTTTAATTTATCACGAAGTGTTGTGTTTACGTTTCGGCATACGTATTTAACGTAAAGTAGCTCGTTGCTTATCATGAACAGTGGCACAAATGAAATGCCATTTGATTTTAAATCTGACCAGAAAAAAAAAAATAGAATATTAAATGCAACAGAATTTCATTTTTAGTTGTGCCACTGTTAAGCAACGATATCACAACATCGTTTCAATTATAGAGGCTCTGGTGCTCTACGCATATACATTTGAATCACAGAGGTCAAGTAAAAAAAATAATTAAAATCAGAATTGATTTGAATTCAAAATCACCATTTAGCCAGCATATTGCCTTTTGTCGTCAAGGGACCGGGACCAGCCATTTGGTTGCAATTATACAGGTTTTCCATTTATCCAGGTGTCAATTAACCAGGTTACACTGTACATTGTAGTCGACGAGTTACAACGGCGCGGCGCGGGCCACGCGCACATTTGCACAATGGCAGCCATCCCCTTAAGTACGGTCACGCTTTCATGCCGTCGCGAATTTTCCGGACTTGCCGTAATAAGCATCCGCGCAAACAAAGAGTTCCGTTCGGAGCAACCGGAAACATTACCCGAAATCATTTTAAGTGGCAGCCATTTATCAATTGTGAGCGGGTAAAATAAAAATGTAGGCAAGTGAGTAATATTTTACTGATGAACATTTTCTTCAGCCGGTACAATATACCTAACGATAAGCGTCGCCCTTCCCAAAAACCATATCAATGCAATATATTTGCTTTGTTGTATAAAACCGGATGGTTTTAGATTAAGAGATAGCTAAAAATCAGACAGACGACAGACGTAATCTACAAACGACTGCAAAGTTTGCAAACACTGACGAGTGTTAGAGAATCACTTTATTTCCATGAAGGTTTTTTTATTTTTATTACTCCTTTATAATTCGGTGCAAATGTAATTAAAAATAAATAATTTATATAAATACTAGCTTTTGCCCGCGACTTCGTCTGCGTGGAGTTAGTAATTTGGGTAGCTTATTTTTATCCAATCTGCGTTTTATCGATTCCCCATACAAACTTCCACCCCCCTTTTCACCCTCTTAAATGATGACTTGTGGGATAAAAACTACCCTATGTCCTTCCCCGGGACTCAAACTAGCTCTATACCAAATTTCAACTAAATCGGTTCAGTGGTTTAAGCGTGAAGAGGTAATAGACAGACAGACAGACACACTTTCGCATTTATAATATTAGTGTGGATTCAAGTTTACTACATTTTAGTTATTTACGATACAAGTGCGGAAAAGAGGAAATTCGAAACGAGTGGAGATAAATTAAAACACGACCGCAGGGAGTGTTTTAAATCGACACGATTTGCGAATTACGTATTCGCACGTGTATCGTACAACGTTTCACAGTACATATGGCCCTTTAAACTTTCGACATATGCACGAAAAGTACTCTTTTACGCACTAGTGCGAGAAAGTAGCACCTTATGTACTGTAAATACTTTTACTTTTATCGCCACTCGTTTCGAATTTCCTCTTTTCCGCACTTGTATCGTAAATAACTATTTCTATACAGTACGTATAATAACTAGACGCACGTACCTATACCTAGTCGAGCTAATATCTTCACCAGCCCATGTCGAAAAATCATCGGATAATATTTATTAGTTTTACTATAGTATTTAATAGTATGTATAAAATAAATACGCGATACCGAGAGTATCTTTCTTAAAATTAAGTAGGTAAGTTAGCTTAGCAAGCATATTAATTTAAACTTATATCTTTAGTTGATAGGGGGGGGGGGGGGGGGGTATTTTAGGTTGTTCATTTGGGGATCTAGAGCCGGCGCACTGCGCCGAGGCTAAAAATATTTGCTCATTGTCTTGCTCGAACGCCGACCTTTGCTCGCAGAGGCATAGGCGGTGGGACGAGCCGCTTCCTCAGCTAGTACGGAATAATCTTTTCCCCTCACTAGCTCGGAAAGCCGTCTTTTATCCTTTAAAACAAGCGGGGAAAAACGCATTTTATCCACTAGTGGGGAAAGTAATTTGACCTTGAATGGAGCGTGTTTAAGTAGCTTTTGACAGATAACAAAACGTAAAACGCTCATAATAACAGGTTCGTTCGATATTAATTATTATTAAATAAATGGTTTGAGAATTTAATAAAAAATACCAAGTTTAGTTTTATTTAATGACTAGCTGTTGCCCGCGACTTCGTACGCGTGGATTTGTATGTTGGTGGTTATATATTCTACATGAGCATAATATAGAACATTATGCGGCAAAAGATATCAGTAGGGACGGTTATACAACGCATGAAATTTGTCTTTCACAAACTACGAAGTTTCAAGACCCTAACTGAAAAAAATTGTTCCCGATATAATCCCTCTCGACCCTCTTAGAAGATTTTCAAGTCCACTATTTTAAAAAAAATCGCTCCCGAAACTATTAATACAAACTTTTCAAAAACGATGTATGTAATCAATTTTCGTCTATTTTAATATAATGCCCTTTTTACCAAGTTTCAAGTTCCTAGCTTAAAAGAAAATTTGTACCACATATAAACTTACATCCCGTTTTTAACCCCTTTAGGGGTTGAATTTTTAAGAACGGGAATCTTATACAATGCCTTTCTAAGAAGTTTCAAAGCATTTGAAATAGATTCACTTTGAACCCCTTTTTAACCCTTTTAGGGGATAAATATTTAAAAACGCTTAATTTGCTTTTCTTGTATTTATACAAAGATTCAATTCCCGCACTCAAAAAAATATTTGATCTCCATACAAACTTTCAACCCCATTTTTACCACCTTGGGGGATGAATTTTCAATAATGCTGAAATAAGTTTTTTTCTCTTTTAATTATATATATTTCTATGAAGTTTCAAGTACCTAGCTTAAAATAAAATTAGGACCACGACAAAATTTCAACCCGTTTTTAATCACTTTAGGGGATGAATTTTTAAACACGCTGAAATCACTTTTCTTGCATTCTAATAACATGCCTTTATGCAAAGATTCAAGTCGCGCATCTCTTAAGGGATGAATTTTCAAAAACGCTGAAATTACTTTTCTAGTATTTTAATAATATGCCTTTATACAAAGTTTCAAGTCCCGCACTCAAAAAAATTTATGATCTCCATACAAACTTTCAACCCCTTTTTTACCACCTTAGGGGATGAATTTTGAAAAACTCCTTCTTAGTGGATACTAACGTCATAAAAGCTATCTATTGTGAAAAATTCATCTCTATAGGTCCAACGGTTTGGGCTGGGCGTTGATTTAAGTGAGTCAGTTAGTCAGGACTTTCACGTTTATATATATAGATTTTAAGTCATAAACCTTAAATTCCATAAGAAACATTTGTTTTTATAAATGATGTTAAATGTAATTCTGAACGCACAAGTTGAGTCGATGCAATTTCAAAACGCATTGTTAGAAATGTCAACATTGTCAACAAAAAAATTCTCGCCGACTCCGACACGTAAAAATACACAACTTCCAGAGTTTTCTGTTAAAATATCGTATTATCGTAAAAAAAATAGTGATTCCAGTGATGAAGATGATCTAACGCCTGTGGATGTTGCACTTTCCTCGCTATAGTGAGGGGAAAAGTTTTGTGTTACTCACGGGTGCAAATGTATTTTACTTCTCGTGTGTTGAAACCACTCGCTAAGCTCAGGATTCTTTTTAGAACCACTCGCTTGCTCGTGTTTCAATTCCACACTCGCTTGTAAATTACAACTTTGCACCCTTGTATAACAAATAACTATTTTGATACGTCATCTAGCTTGGCGGAGCGTGCTCGTCTTCTTGCTGCTGCGGACTGGGAGTCTGGCCAGTGGTTAATTAGCCCTACCGTCTCCGTCGATAGGAACACTCCTTGATAATGTCACTTTTGTCTGGCTGCTAGTTTGCGGGTAGGGGCAGTGACTAATGTCCCGCATCGCTGCCAATGTGGTTCCATGGTAGACAGCCTGGGTCATGGCTTCTCCTGTAGCAGGAGTGCTGGTCGAATTCCTCGTCACGCCAGCTTAAACTATGTCATCTGAAGGGCTCTTGTCAGCGTAAAGGTGCCGGCTATACTGGAGCCTGTTGGTTTAGCGAGGGATGACGGCAAGAGTCCCTTTTTATAGTTTTTTTGTAAAATAACTGTAGTAAGAGGGGGTTAGTGTCCCTTTTTATAGTTTTTTGTAAAATAACTGTAGTAAGAGGGGGTTAGAGTCCCTTTTTATAGTTTTTTGTAAAATAACTGTAGAGGGTTAGAGTACCTTTTTATAGTTTTTTGTAAAATAACTGTAGTAAGAGGGGGTTAGAGTCCCTTTTTATAGTTTTTTGTAAAATAACTGTACTAAGAGGGGGTTAGAGTCCCTTTTTATAGTTTTTTTGTAAAATAACTGTAGTAAAAGGACTCTAAGTCCCTTTTTATAGTTTTTTGTAAGTAAATAACTCGTTAACGGTAGCCCATAGCAAAAAAATTGCCTTTTACGTAAATAATACGTATAAAATAGATATACAGGGTGTCCCAAAAATATGATGCCAAACTGAAACTGACACTGACGAAGGTCGAACACGCAGGGTTGCTTAGTGTCGATTCGACCACACGAGAATACATGACATTCAATCAATTTAACCTCATTTTCGTTCTTCCGCTTGATGCATATTTTATAATCGGTGCATTTATTTTAGCTCTTAAATATACACATGCGATCTCTGTGTATACGTAGGAGCTAAAATAAACGCACTTTTCCAAAAGCGGTTTTATAGTGACGTCTATAAAACCGCCGTCGGTAGTTTCTAGGAAAAACCCACCCATAAAATAAGTTGTTGTTTAACCCATCATGCTAATATTGGGACCCCGAACAAACGAAAGATTCCAAAATTGAACCAGCGAGTTCGCTCCTGTTTCTAAAGTGCAGACCTGTAAATTTTTCACCAAACCAACGCAAAGAAAATACTAAATGTAAAAAAATACAAATCAAAACCAAATAAACGCTAAATATTTATCATTCAAAATCATCACAAATTAAAAGTCAATTAATTCCACTAACCAAAAGAGCTAATTACTTTGCTACTCCTGTGACTTGTGGATAAAATGCAAGTTTTAATTTATTTGCGACATGCATGGACATCCTACAACTAGAATACTTCCGTCAAATACTGATTCTCTGCTTTATCTATGACAAGTGTCAGATTGACTGTCATCGATGTCTGGTGACCATATATATATGATTTTAGATACGCGTGCGCCCGTGAGGAACAGAACATATGTACCTATAGTGGCCGTCCCGTTGCAATCGACGAAATACGGCGTTTCAAGAACCGAAGATTTCCTTTAGCAGAATTGGTCCTTAGGAGCCAAGGATTGATTTCAGAAGTAGAGCCATCAAGATTTGATTTGAAGATTGATGTTAAAAGTGTAGGGGGGCGGGGGGCTCACAACTTTATCTTGATATCTAGAAACGAACGAGACGTTTGTGTCGAAACTAGAACCGTCGGTAAATAAAGGTAACAAAATAAATTCGCGATAGACCCGATTATAAATGTGATTTAATATTTGATATCTAGAGTTAGACCAAGAAAAGTTTGCAGCGATTTAGACAGCACACGCAGTGTTTAGAGCTCGTTCCCACTATGTCGGATATCGGTCCGATTTTTAATCGGGTGTCGTAGCGGCAGAACATTTTATATGAAGCTGTTCAGACACGAACGACAACGATTTTGTGTCAAATCCGACATAAATTATCTTGCGTTTTGTCAGCCCTCCGTCCGGAAAAAAATCGTGTCGGTGGCGCTGTTCACATGATGTCGGATGTCGGACCGACCCCGCCCGCGCCGCACCCCCTGTGCCTCCCGCGCGTCAAATGAGAACCTCAAATGGCACCAGCTGCGGTCGTGGCCGACAGCCGACTAGTGTGAACAGAGGCACCGACACCCGATTAAAAATCGTCCCGACAGCCGACTAGTGTGAACAGAGGCGCCGACACCCGATTAAAAGTCGGCGCCGACATCCGACATAGTGGGAACGAGCTCTAAAGGTGACTGTCCATTTATGACTGCCGGTGCCGCTGCACTGCAGTTGCGACGTTACGCGGTGCCGCACTACTGTAGCAGCACGACTGCGGCTGTTGCGGCGTGCAGCCGCGACAGCGTTCGTTGATGGCTTGTCAATGTCAAGTCATATAATGTCAGACGTACAAATTGTTGTAGTTTGTAACCTCTTTTGTGCAGACAAATCTTTTAAGGTTTCTATTTTCTATTTATTTGATATATTTAAATTTGCCTAGTTACCTTACTTCCAATAAAAACACTCATGTCATTAACATCTCTTTTAACTCTACTTTCACAAATTACTAATTTTTACAACACGTTATCAGCACGAGTGCTATAATTTATTATGAAAAGTTTAGTGTAAAGTATATTTCCGTAAAATATTGAGTTATAGTGGTTGTGTGATGAAAATATAAGAATCGCAAAAAATGACACACGAATCGGGAGATGCTTCGAGTGTTTGTAATTCCCATTCAAGCTCATCTATTCCATCGTTTTGCCTGAGGAGCAAAGATGGATACCCTACATGGAAATTTAAGATGCGCAGTTACCTATTGCACGAGGATCTGTGGGAGACAATCGGTGGCTACCCTGAAGGAGACACGACCCCTGCTTCTACAAAGGTACGAAAAGATTCGAAAGCCCTGGCAAAGATATGTTTGACAGTAGATGGTGCGGCAATCATTCACGTTAGAAGTGCGAAAACCGCAGCCGAAGCATGGAAATCTTTGCAGAAAGCTTTTGAGGATAAGGGAATGGGACGAAGACTTGCTTTAGAGCGAAAATTGTACAGGTTGAGTCTGTCGGATTTTTCGAATATGGAACTTTACGTAAACGCAGTTATGTCAACCGCACAGGATCTAGCGGATATAGATGTAGTCTTAGAGGATAAGTCTATTGCTGCAATACTTTTGGGAGGTCTCACTCCAAAATACGAACCTCTTATTATGGCTTTAGAAAACTGTAATGTCGATGTGACTACAGACTTAGTTAAGACAAAACTGCTGAATGAAATGTCCAAGGATGCGGCTACATCACCAGAATCCATTTTTCATACGAAGAGGAAGCTGAAGTCAAAGAAGAAGGATATAGTTTGTTACGAGTGCAAGATGCATGGTCATAAGCGACCAGACTGTCCAATGAGAAGCAAGAAGGAGAAAGTAAATTCGGTAACTGTTAATAATACTACATTTACAGCTCTCAATACTTCTGGCAGCTCAAGTAAGGACATGTTTTATGTAGATTCGGGCTGTACCAAACACATGACTTCTAGACGAGATTGGTTTCAGAATCTTACGAATCTTACGATACAGAATCAAGGTACAGTTACTATCGCAAACGGAGAACAGATTAAGTGCTGCGGAATTGGAAATATTTCCATACACACACCCGAAAACGTGGTCAACAAGATTAGTGATGTTGATTTTGTACCAGATTTAAAAGCTAATTTGTTGTCTGTGTACAAAACTGTTGAGAAGGGTTTTATATGTGTTTTTGATATAAATGGATGTAACTTTTATAAATCTGATAATTTTCGTTTTACAGGTGAATCTGTTGCTCATGCTTCGCCCTGTGGTGGACTGTACGTTTTAGACGGTACTGTCAATGTTCCCCAGAATGTGGCAGATAATTATATGACACAGGATGTGCACTCTTGACTGTCAGGATAGTTATAAACTTTGGCATTTACGGCTTGGACATCTGTGTCGCATAGGCATGAACCAACTGAAGAATCACGAGGTAGGCGTAAAGTATTCAGTAGTAGATAAAAATAGTTGCATCGCTTGTGTGGAAGGTAAACAAGCGAGGAAACCTTTTCAAAAAGGTAGCGTTTAATAGGGCTACATCCCCATTAGAGCTGATCCATATGGATCTCCTGGGACCGGTGTCTACAACCTCTTTTCAAGGAAATAGGTATATGTTAACAATAGTAGACGATTATACGCGAAAGGTGTTTGCTTATTTCATTTCTTCCAAAACAGAGGTAAAAAATAAATTTTGTCTATTTCAAACTTTTGTTGAAAATCAATTAGACAAGAAAATAAAAGCGATTAGGACTGACGGAGGTAAGGAGTTCGTTAATAAGGAGTTTGTTGATTATCTTGCTTCTAAAGGTATCGAGCATCAAACGACGACGCCTTACAGCCCTCAACAAGTTGGAGTCGCGGAACGCACACATCGTTCGATTACAGAGAAGGCGCGGACGTTGCTAGCTGAAAGCTCACTGTCGAAAGCATTCTGGGAAGACGCATTCCAAGTTGCCGTGTACCTAAAGAATAGGTCTCCTCATCGAGCCTTAGGTGGACAAATTCCTTATGACAGGTGGTATGGTCGTAGAGGTGATCTTAGTCACCTGAAAGTGTTTGGATCTAGAGCACTGGTCCATATACCCTCGTGTCACAGAAGGAAGTTAGATGTCAAGGCACAGGAAGCGATTTTCGTCGGTTATTCAGAAAATCCAGGTACTTATTTATTTAGGGATCCTGCTAACACTCGAAAAATGTTTATGTCCAGAGATGCAACCTTTTTTGAGAATTGTTTTACAGAGCTGAAGCAGAGATCACCAGAGCCTGAGGTACAGTCAGAGTCTATTTTATTGTTTGAAGATAAAAGAGAGGACGAGTCTGAAACGTGTCAAGATTGTCAATTTTATGACTGTGACGACAGCAACAACGACCCTGCGCCACCGCCTTCACCGATAAATCTAGATAGTGTCGAAGATTTAGTATCTATGGAGGAGCGGGAGCCCTTCAGTGAACCAAGGCTACCTAGTGCGGATGAAGAGCCAGCAATTGTGGAAGAGGAATCTCATCCTGAGCCGAGATACCCCTCAAGGGATCGGAAACCACCAGATTTCCTAACTTACAATGTGTCAACGGTTGATTCTAGCGAACCTATGACATATTATGAAGCTACTCATGCCGATGATGCAGATAAGTGGCAGCATGCTATGGCTGATGAGTATAGTTCACTGAAAAAACTCCACACATGGGATCTAGTCGATAAGCCTAATAAAAAGGTCATACCATGTAAATGGGTTTACAAGATTAAAAAGGATGCGTACGGTAATGTAACGAAGTATAAAGCGAGACTCGTCGTAAAAGGTTTTCATCAAGTCGAGGGAGTAGACTACGATGAGACGTTTGCACCAGTGATTCGCCATTCTTCCCTCCGCACTTTATTTGCTTTAGCTGCAGAGATGGGGTTAAGAATGAAACACTTGGACGTTGATACCGCGTTCCTAAACGGAGATTTAGAACAAGAAGTTTTCATGAAGCAACCTCTTGGTTTCATCGAAAAAGGAAAAGAAAACAAGGTTTGTTTAAACAGGCACCGCGAGCATGGAACAAAAAGTTAAACGAAACGCTTTTAAAAATAGGTTTTACAGGAACTCCTTCCGAGCCTTGCGTATATACGAAACTTTTTGGTAAGGAACTCGTAATATTGGGCATATTTGTCGATGACATAATAGTCTTCTTTAAATCTTATTCGACGTTGGACATTGTCAAAAGCGATTTGTCGAAATATTTTTCACTGAAAGATCTCGGAATATTAAAATGTTATTTAGGATTACAAATTGAATGCAATTCCGAGTGTATTAAAATAAAAGTTGCAAAAAAACATGGAGGAGCTGAAGAAGCTCTTTGAAACCCGGATGGCCAACTTTGAGAAATCCATCCCCGCACAAGATTCAGGCGCCCCGGAGGCAGTGACGGACCAATTTGATGATTTCAAAAGTTTTATTTGGAAAGCTGTAACGGGCTTGCAGGCTCAGATGGACCTTGTTTTGCACACCCTTGAGGACATGGAGACCCGGTCACGATCCAACATCCTGCTGCTGCATGGAGTCCCGGAGGCTCAGGATGAGGTAGTAGTCGAAAAAGTGACAAGTATTTGCTGGGATAAACTTCAATTGCGAGGTATATCAGAGTCTTCCTTTATAGTCTGCCATCGTCTTGGGAAGAGTACGTCCAAAAAGAAACCCAGGGCAATTTTGATTAAATTTGTCTGTCTGCGCACCCGGAATGATGTGTGGTCAGCAAAGAAACTGCTCAAGGGGTCGGGCTACACGGCCTCTGAGTTCCTCACTAGTGCCCGGCATGCAGTCTTTGTCGAAGCCAGGCGAGTTTATGGGGTCAAGGGCAGCTGGACCAGTGATGGTAAGATAGTTGTGGTGTGCCCGGATGGTTCGCGGCGTAAAATTACTACTCTGGCGGAGTTGCAGGCATTGCCAACGCCTTCAGGGGTGGCGGCCAGCTCCGAGCAGTCTCAGGAGCAACCTGGAGTGACTCCGCAATCGTCTGCCGCAGGCGCAGGCGCGACTCCAGCTGGCGGTGCGTCGGCGCAGGTAGTCCCTCGCCCAAACCGGGCCGCAAGGAAGAAGCCCGTTGACCCATGGTCCCGATAGTTGTTTATGTTTAGTTGTATTATTTTACTTTTAGTTACCGTATATACTTCAATGTATCTTGTTTTATATTATGTACAGTTTAATCTCATCTTCTACCGACATTCCTTATTTTTAATTGATAATTATTTTATTTATACCCAACCCAATTGCCAACTATAGACAAACGTCAAATTCAGCACGATAATATCACTTTGGAATGTGTCAGTTTGACAGTACGTTTTGTTATTGCTGAAGTAAAGGCGTATTTTTCTTTTAACAATGTGTAACTTTTTAGTAATTATAGTTGTGCCGGTTTAAGTGATGGTATACTTAAATATGTTAGTTATATGAGTAACGATTTTCGTATTGTCAATTTTAAAGTTTATTTTTATTGTTTTTACAGCTGCTGGCGAGTAAATGAGGCGATAGCAAGTTTATATATACAACCGATTATATAAAATCAGCACTTTTTACTTACACAATTATATATTATCTTTTTTTTTCTATAGGTATATCTGTATTTATTTACACATTTTACACATTATTTTAACAGAAACAATTATCAGCACTTACCATGTCAGATGTACTTAACGCAAGCATTGATAGCGAGTTTTTCTCTTTGTCATCCACCAGCTTTTACGACTCCTTGAGCGATGAGTCTGATGCGCCTGATTTGTCCGATCGCTTACATTGCACTTTCAAAGCCGCCTCGAAAAACTTTAATGTCGTACACATTAACGCGCAGAGCATACCGGCCCACTATCCAGATCTTCTGGCTACTTTTGACAGTAAAAATATTCACGCCATTTTGATTTCCGAGACGTGGTTAAAACCGTCACTTCCATCTACCCACTATCCTTTGCCCGGTTTTCGTTTGATTCGGAATGACAGAACGGGTAGTAGGGATGGCGGAAACAGCATTGTGCGAGGCGGTGGGGTTGCCATTTATTTAAAAGGTGACATTCCTTGCCAGATCGCAGCTCAGTCTCCCACAGTTTATTCCAATTCTCCTGAGTATTTATTTCTTGATGTCTCATTACATCACACTAAAGTCCTTCTCGGGGTTTTTTACAGCCCTTCTTCTAACGTTAACTACTTTGACACTTTCGAAAATACTTTGTTTAATCTTTCCCCGCAGTTTGAGCATCTTATAATAATGGGTGATTTTAACACTTGCCTTGTCAAAAATGATCATCGGTCAGTTAGGCTTCAGTCCCTCGCCTCTTCCCTCAATATTCATATTTTACCACTTAGTCCCACACATTTTCCGCATAATGGCCCCCCCTCTCTACTCGATTTAATCCTTACTTCTTCTCCTGTGCATGTGTCACATCATGGTCAATTCAGTGCTTCTGCTTTCTCGAACCATGACTTAATTTTCGCCTCCTTCAAAATTCGCTCCCCCAAAAGACGTCATAAAATTATTATGAGACGTAACCTTGCAGATATTGATCAACAAGCGCTTACTACCGACGTAATCAGAGTGTGTTGGAAGGATTTGCTGGATTCTGCAGCTGATGTTGACCAGAAGTTAGAGACTTTTAACAGCGTATTGCTTGCGATTTTTGACAGACATGCTCCTCTAAAACCCACACGTGTCAAACACTTTCCTGCCCCGTGGCTTACTTCAGACATTAGGGACCTAATGAAGAAAAGGAACAGAGCTCGCCTAAGACTAAGACACGATCCCTCGGAACTTAATCATCGAGCTTACACATCGCTTCGTAACCGTTGCAATAGGGCTTGCAGGGACGCTAGGCGCAAATATATACATCGCTCTATTGACGAATGTCCTCCCACTAAGCTTTGGAGTTTTTTAAAATCACTTGGTGTTGGCAAGGCCAAACCCAATGCTATCGAGACTCTAGATCTGAACGCTCTTAATCAATTTTTCAGCGCCTCCCCTGTTTGCCTTGACCCGCTTGTCAAGCAAACTTCTTTGTCCCTTTTAGCCAATTCTCCGCTTTCAGACATTGCTCTCTTTGATCTTGGCCCTATTACCACGCAAGAAGTTATTTCAATACTCAAGTCTAATAAAACTAGAGCCGTCGGTGATGATAATCTGAGCTTGGATATGCTTATGCTCGTGGCGGACTCAATTGCTCCTGTACTGTCGCATATAATAAATTTTTCTATCTCCTCTGGTGTCTTTCCCTCATGTTGGAAAAATGCCCACATAATTCCACTTCCTAAAGTGTCTAATCCTTCCTCGTTTTCCCAATATCGTCCTATTTCGATCCTACCAGTCCTTTCCAAGATAATTGAACGTTTTGTCAATAGACGTCTCTCTTCGCACCTCAACAGACACAACCTTTTTAACCCTTTCCAATCCGGGTTCCGCCCCGGGCATAGCACTACCACTGCGCTTGTTAAAGTCACCGACGACATTCGCCTTAATATAGAAAATAAAAAAATCACAATTTTGGTTCTCTTGGACTTTAGCAGCGCATTCAACACAGTTGATTTCGACATTCTCTTAGCCTTTTTAAATCATTTTAATGTTTCACCCACTTCATTGTCCTGGTTTCGCAGCTATCTCTTTGGGAGGCGTCAGAGGGTTCGAGTTGACGATAATCTTTCTGATTGGTGTGAACTTTCTTCTGGCGTCCCCCAGGGGGGTATTCTCTCTCCATTGCTTTTCTCCATTTTCATAAATAACATTACTAAGTCTTTAAAATCTTGCTACCACCTTTACGCAGATGATCTGCAAATTTATTCAGCTGCCAACCTTGACGATTTCGATTCCCTCGTAAGCCAAATTAACGCCGACTTAGAATCCGTCTGTTTGTGGGCTTCATCTTTCGGGTTGAAAGTCAACGCCATGAAGTCGCAAGCGATCGTTTTTGGAAGTCCTTACTACATCTCCAAATTGTCTGAGCAGGTGGCACCTAGAATTTTCTTTGATGGTATACCAATTCCTTTCTCACCCACTGTCAGAAATCTAGGGGTCACCATGGATCAGACACTTTCCTGGGCGCCTCATGTCACTGAATTGAGCAAAAAGCTGTTTGGATCGCTCCATTCTTTAAGGCGCCTGCAGAACTTTCTTCCACTTGACACCAAAGCCATGCTCGCTCGCTCTCTGTTACTGCCTTTACTCGACTACGGCGACGCTGTGAATCTTGACATGACAGAAGAGCTCTTGGACAAGTTAGAGCGCTTACAGAATGTCTGTATAAGATTCATTTTCGGCCTACGGAAGTTCGATCATGTATCTTACTACCGTCATAAACTCAATTGGCTTCCAATCCGCCGCCGCAGAGATCTTCACACTCTTTCTCTTCTCTTCAATGTTCTTTTTACACCTTCTTCTCCTGTATACCTCTCTCAAAAATTTCAATTTCTGGCTGAAGGCAGTGGCCACCGTCTCCGTTCTAGCGCGAATTTATCACTTGCCATCCCCTCTCACAAATCTCGTGGATACAACAAGTCCTTCGCAGTGCGTTCAGTGAAGCTGTGGAATGAGCTGCCAGTTTCGCTCAGACAGGCGCAATCGCTTGCGTCGTTCAAGGAGAGGTTAAAGAAGCTGTGGTTATCTGATTGACTAATGTGCCTATATTTGTATTGTATGTTGCTTTATATTTTTCTACTTTTTTCCAATTTTTAGTGTATTTTCCCCATTCCTTTTTGTGTAATATATTATATGTTTATCCTATTAATTTTGTATGTATTTATATCCTTTATCTTTCTGGTACCTTGTTGTACATTTTGCTACATTTGTCACCCTCTTTTCACTTTCTCCTCTCATCTACTCAAAGGTTAACTGGAAGAGATCCCTCATAGGGATAAGTTCGCCTTTGTACATCTTATTATTTGTACCATGTAATTTTTAATGTGTATATTTGTACAATAAAGAGTTTACTACTACTACTACTACTAAAATAAACCAGCGTAATTATATTCTCTCTATATTGGAAAAGTTTAACATGAAGGATTGTAAGACCGTGGATACTCCTCTAGTTAAAAAGAATATGGAAAGAAGACCTAATGGTCAAGAAGGTGAGTCTTATCCGTATCAGAACTTAATAGGATGCCTTATGTATCTGACGGTAAACTCACGACCCGATATCGCTTACGCTACGAGCTATTTAAGTCAGTTTAATACGTGTTTTACTAAGGAACACTGGAATGCTGCGAAAAGGGTTCTGCAGTACCTGAAGGGTACTTTAAACTATTCCTTGGTTTACAGGAAGACCGGAGAACCTTTAAAAGGCTTTAGTGACGCGGATTGGGCAAATTGTCCGATTGACAGAAGGTCGTACACCGGATACACCTTCAATTTAAGTGGAGGTCCAGTATCCTGGGAGTCCAAGAAGCAGCCTACAGTGGCTTTATCTTCAGCCGAATCGGAATTTATGGCACTAGCGTCTGCTACGAAGGAAGCATGCTACTTACGTCGGTTTATCTATGAGATAACAGGTAAATTGCATATAGTTAACTTAGCTTCTGACAGTCAGAGTGCCATCAACCTCGTTCGAAATCCTGTACACCACAACAGGACGAAGCATATAGATACCAGGTTTTACTTTATTAGGGAAAAGGTATCTAATAATGTTGTAAAAATAGAATATATTAAAAGTAGTGATATGCCTGCCGATGTACTTACGAAGTCACTAGGACCTATAGTACATAAACGGTGTATACTTAGGATTAGAAACTTAAGTTTTTTTTTTGTGTTTTGTGTTTGTCTGGCACAACTTCGATTAAGGGCGGCTGTTGTAGTTTGTAACCTCTTTTGGCCAGACAAATCTTTTAAGGTTTCTATTTTCTATTTATTTGATATATTTAAATTTGCCTAGTTACCTTACTTCCAATAAAAACACTCATGTCATTAACATCTCTTTTAACTCTACTTTCACAAATTACTAATTTTTACAACACAAATAAAATACTAATTTACTTTTGTATTTCTTACGTGAAGAAGCGAGTGACGATAATGCTACATGCTACATGAAAAAGAAGACCAGTTTGCCTTTCTACAATAGTCCGACGAAGGCAGCTACGCAATATTAATAAAAAATCTGATATTTAATGGTGATCGTTTATTCAGGGAATATTGCCGATTAAATGAAAAGCAATTCAACATTGAATGAGACTTAATAATTGACGAAATACAATCAAATTACTCAAATGAAATTAATGCAGAGGAAAAATTATTCTTAACATTAAGGTAAGTTCACAATGTGAAATTTTCTTCCCCATCCTCTTGCCTAAATGTGTGACCACCAGGTGACCACCGCACACAGCAATCCGATGTGATGAATAAAATTATTTGTAAGAGCTATAAGTAATTGCGCAATTTACACTTCATATTGTCAAGTTTCCTATTTGAAACTGAAACACAAATTAAAATCCCTCTTGCGTTGCAGGTGTCCATGGGCGGCACGGCACTCTTTATGATATGACCGTGCATCCATATAAAACTTGACGGGCGAGACAAGAAACCGGCCGATAGAAAGAACTTCTAATAAATTAATTTGAATAATAAATGGTTTCCTCGTGTTGGTGTGATGAAAAATTGCGTGTTGCACTGTAACAAAGTTTGTTTAACCCTCATGCCTTAAGACCCCCGCAACTGTCAATATTCTAAATTTTAAACCATTCGCTTCTCTCGTGGTTCAATTTCGTATCCTTTCGTATGTTTGGATATCAATATACCTATTACCAGGAGGTATTAAACAACATATTTGCTCCTTGTAATAAAAATTAATGATTGCTTCGTTTATTTAGCTCAGGAATGGCTTTGGAAATTTTGGAATGACAAAATTAGAAAGTGTCGCCATAAACGACATTATATAATATGATATTACGACTAGAGTTGCCAGGAATATTCGGCAACTATTCAGCCTAATTGGCCACTTTGCCGAATATTCGGTATTCTATTTGCCTCTCTATCGCTCGTGCCCTGTCGAGATAATAGCTATCCTCGCAAATCTACGAAAAAATAAAAGAACAGTTTATTTAATGAATTTATCATGAAATGATAAAAAAAAATCACGTAGGAAAAACCTATTAAAGGTACAGTATGTTATGTATACGTTACTCTATGGTTTACTAAAAAGGCTAGTCCTGCACTCTGGTGGCAGAACATTGCAGTAATATCCCCTTGTCTTAGGCTAGTATACTAGTACCTAAAGGAAATGGATGAGTAGATTTTTGTTTGTTCTTATTTACTGACAAATTGGGGCACTATTTCCCCTCTGCCGAGGTACAAGATCAATTGTGCATGCATACAACTAGCACGGTGCGTGTTGTACACAATTATTGTGTACAACACACACGTTTCCTAACTGGCTCTGTGATATGGCTCAATATAGATTAGCAAAAAAGTTTACAGTAGGGACAGTCGCCATCAGATATATCGGAGCGACCGAGGTGCTAAAAATATCTGAACATGCACTCTAGCGCCTTGACAATAAAGGCCGACCCGATATATCTGCGATATATGGCGACTGTACCATCGGAGTTGTATATCCTTGGGTATATTGAGCTCCTTATTAGAACGTAGTGGTTATATCCTCTTTGCTTAGAACTACTAATATCTGTGACCCAAAGACATTTCAGTGCAGGTGACAGATTTGACGTGCGGTCTGCAGCCGCAGTTGCAATAATACACTAAATACACTGAACGATCTCTTAACATTTACTGAGCGTGTATTGTATTGTAGGGTTGATCCTGTTCACGTCTCAAATACTTGAAAAGTTATAGGTAAATGAAAGAACGTTAAAATCGACTTGCAAGATTGTTAGTTAGGTACAGTCAGACCAAAATAACTGCAGCGATTTTTTTTAGCACAGACGTGTAACTTCTATGAAATTATGACGTTGTACAAAGTTTTAAAAACAGGGGAAGAAAAATCCATTTTATGCCAAAATGTCTTACATCATTTGGGAAAGGAGCTGACACTACACCAATGAAAACTTACAAAAACATCTGCTAAAAAAACAATGCGTGATGTAGTTCTGTATTTTTTATATGTTTGGAGACCTTGGAGGAATGTGAGACTATATTTTGCAAGCAAAAAAAAGTTGTGCTCCCTGCGTAATTTGCAAAAAACCGCAAAAAATTTGCACTTAAATATAGCACAAACGTATGCCTAGTGGGCAATGGAGGCTGATTCTGATTTATCAATTTGTTATATGTTTGATCTTGTCGTGATCTTGTATTAACACGACTCACAGTACACTCAAGAGCACCAACAAGCGCGAGCTAGATATCTAATGACAAGACTTCTAGTAATTCCAGTGCGGTTCGCCAGCACTTCGCCAATCAGCGTGAACTATCGTCAACGTCGTATCAAAACAAGATCAACTTGTTAAATCAGAATCGGCATCGTGGACTACGATCAATGGCTACAACCAAAAAGTGGCGCCGAAAAACAAGCAAAAGTACAGATTGTATCTTGATTTCATTACTGAATGAATGAAGTGCTTAGGAGTGGAGTGCATTTTAAAAATGGTTGATCTCTAACAGCGCTCTGCTGCTAATGGGGGAAGGCCGGTAATAGCTAATCGTAGATTGCGCTCTCGACGATTGGTACTGCTTTTGTTGGGATTTTGACAATGCCTTAAACAATACATTAGTTGCCTTCCCCATTATAGCAATTTAATTTTTTTATGATAACAAGATAACTGTAGGACTTACTGACCCTTTCATGCACTTAAATGAAAGGTAACTAAATTTGCTACAACTTTATTTATTGCAATATATCATAGCATGAGCGGTTGCGCCGATATTTGTCTTAAAATACAGGCAAAACGAAAAATTGCGTTAAAAAGAAAAAAAAAACCTTTTTTTAAAGCCTCATATCTCAAGAACTGTAAGATATACGGCGCTGTAAATGGGCTTAAATTGTTTAAAATTTAATGTTCTTTCAACATTACGCAGCAAGTTTTGACCAAAAACCCATAGTTTTATAATAAAACTGCAAAAACTAAAAAAAAAAACGAAATTTATGCGGTTTTTTGCAAATTACGCAGGGAGCACAACTTTTTTTTGCTTGCAAAATATAGTCTCACATTCCTCCAAGGTCTCCAAACAACATACAAAAAATACAGAACTACATCACGCATTGTTTTTTTATTGTAAGATTTCAACGATGTACTCGCCAAACTGCTGGATTGATTCCTATCAAACATAGCTAAGAACTACCGCAAGGATACTCGCGTTCACGTAAAAACCGCATCGAAATCGGTCCATCCGTCGGAGAGCTACGATGGCACTGACAGACAGACAGACTGATAGACAGACAGACAGACATTGGCGTCAAACATATAACACCCCTTTTTGCGTCGGGGGTCAAAAATGAGGAACTTGAGGTACGACACAGTGCGAAAGAGTGTGCGTGACGATGCGATCAACAACTCATGATACTACGAGTGTAGGTACCCATCGTAAATAAATTAAAGGTTTGTTTCTCTGCAACCAATGTTAGATACTCAAGTAGGAGCCAGCCCTGAGAGCGGGAGGCGGGATGTAAGTACGCGGACTATCACGAACATGTGTCTGCAAGCCGTCTGATGTGCGGGAACGAAAACAATGCCCACTGCCGTGCCGTGCCGTGCCGTGCCGTGCCGTGCCGTGCCGTGCCGTTGCCGCACTTCGCGCTCCACCCGCAGGTCCCTACCCTCTTTTGTTCCGTTCCGGGTTACGTAAATTGTGTCCAACAATCTCTATTGTAGGTACTTATACGAAACACTGCATTTTTTTTCCTATTGCGTTAAAATAACTGAAGGTTTTGACGTTTGTGTTAAGAAATATAATTAGCCTCTTACAATTTAGGTAACTGCAGTTTTGACTGTGATTTCGACTTATAATAATATAGACAAAACTTAATTTCAGTTCCGTTAAATCGGGCCTTAGTAATATTTAGGGAAATGACTATTACTTCGTATCATAACATACGAGTATTACATTACTTTTCCGATGACGAAGAAGTTCGAAGACAAGATTAAAAATGAAATAAGTATAGGTTTTATTTTTTTTCAGGAAAGCCATCCTTTAGAAATAGCCAGTAGTTTTATTTTCAATTATAGTACAATCGGATTAGGTCTAACCTCGAAATCCTTCCAAAGTTATGAAATTTGGTATGTATGTTAATTAAAGGTCTCTTTTTCATGTCCACACTATTTGACATTTGGGCTTCGAGGAATCGCAGCCATCTTGGAAAATGTGTACCATCCTGGAGAAATTTGCGTTTTACTCTAAACATACGTTCTCTATAAAAATATGGTGTAAGGCAACATCAAAGCCTATTAAATCCTTCACAAAAAAGTCCAAGATATCTTTGCGGAAAAAATACATCTTGTTATAGAAAATAATAGCTGAATCCAGATTTAGCGCTTATACCCTTTTAGGGGATATTCTCTTAATAGGAGACTTGTAGAAATATGAATTCCACTTTTGTCTATACATTTGTACTCGTTTTACCCCAATATCAACATTTTACTCGACTGCGACTTAAACAGAAAGTAGGGTTATGAGTTTAAATACTGAATCAGTACACCCTGTAGCTTTTTCTAGAAACAGGGCACAGAAGCTTACAAGTTTCCACACAATTTTTTTTTCGTGGTTGAGTAGATAATGATTTTGTGTTCCAAATATACCTTTTTTGTGTAGAACTTAATAAGCTTTTGATTCGCCATACACAGTATTCACATTAAACCCAGATATTCCGAGAAAAACAGAAAAACCAAAAAAGACATACTTTTCAAGATGGCGTTTGATCCCCGTGGTCCCCGAAGCTCTAATTTTATGACACGCAAACAGGGATCCCTGAAATTGTAGGTGTCAAATTTCAATACTGTCACTATTGTTTAAACCCCATTTAAGACCTAAAATCTGTTTTTGCAGTCACATTTTTAAGTCCTAAATACTTTTCCTCCATTTATTTTAGTAAATTTGTATTGCATAGCACTCGTGTACCAATTATGGATCTACTGATGTCTATTTCATTGAAATTCACTCCATAGTTTAGGCGGCTGTATTGATCTTTCTGTCATAAAACAAGTGTCAACAGGTTGTGAAGGGCAAGAGGAATCTACCGATACGTCATTAAAAAAAATCCATCCAGTATCCTGAGCTACAGGATATAATGATTATCAGTATTTAAACCCATAACCCTAATTTCTGTTTAAGTCGCAGTCGAGTAAAATTTTGATATTGGGGTATAACGTGTACAAATGTACCTAGTCGGCTCATAAGTTCTGTCATATACATAGTATCAAATAAAATCAAAAGTTTAAGTTTATTCCGTATAATTTGTACAGCGTTTGAAAGCTTATAAACTAGAGAATCTAAATGTATAACATTTATTCAAAATGACCGCCATAATTATCTACACAGGCTTGAAGTCTTCATGGCCAGTCGTCAATGGATTCACGCACCACTTTCATGTCGATATTGGCCACTGCCGTAGCAAGAGATTTTTTCAGCGAGTCTAGATTTGCATGAGGTTTTGAGCACACCTTTTCCTCTAAATACTGCCATATTTTATAGTCTAAAGGATTAAGATCTGGGCTAGAGGAGGGCCAATCTTCATGCCGTATAAAGTCGATTTTATTGGAGGCGAGCCAGGCTTGTGTAGACTTTGCCTTATGGGCTGGAGCAGTCCTGCTGGAAAACCCAATGCTGGTTTAGAAACATCGTATGGGATAGTGGTTTCACAATATTAGTCAACACCGTGTCTTGGTACACTTTGGCACTAGTTTTTACTCCTTTCTCACAAAAATGCATACTAGTGACGCCCGCATAAGAAACTCCCAGCCAAACCATCACAGATGAAGGGTGATGACCTCTTTGAATACGGGGAATGCTATTAGACGCTTCTTTACTATTGCGAGCGTACACTCTATCATTTTGTTTATTACAGTTTTCTTCTATGTCAAAAATTTTCTCGTCCGAAAACAGTATACAACGCTGCTTATTTTTAGCGTACTTCTTCAATAAAGCTTTAGATCTTTTAAGCCTTAAAGCTTTAAGCCGACCATTGAGAAGATGGCCAGTTTTTCGTTTATAAGCACGAAGTCTCAGGTCTTGATTAAGCACTCTTTTCACCGTGTTTTTGCTCAAACCCATCTGGAGGGCCATAACTTTTTGTTTCCTAGCGGGATTTCTGGCAATGCGTGCCCTAATTGCTTGTACAACCGCTGGAGTCCTAGCTGTACGCGGACGACCGCTTCTTTTCTTGTCATTTAAACTAGAGACCTCACTGTATCTTTCTATGGTACGATACACAAATCTTAGAGAGAATTTTAAATTTTCAAGTAGCTTAAAAATTTTAGTCGGCGAGTGACCACAACGATATAGTGCAATTATTGCGGTACGGCTATCTTTAAGCGTCCACTCCATGTTGAAGAAAACAGAAAATTGCAAAATTATACTACTCAAATATTTAATAAAGATTCGAAATTCAAATGCAGAACGGTTTTTGTTTTAGGAGTTCCAAATTTAAATTTTAAAGGCCAGTGACAGAACTTATGAGCCGACTAGGTATAGACAAAAGTGGAATTCATATTCCTACAAGTTTCTTATTAAGAGAATATCCCCTGAAAGGGTATAAGCGCTAAATCTGGATTCAGCTATAATTTTCTATAACAAGATGTATTTTTTCCGCAAAGATCTAGGACTTTTATGTGAAGAATTTAATAAGCTTTAATGTTGCCTTACACCAGTTACACCATATTTTCACAGAGAATGTAGATTTAGAGTAAAACGCAAATTTCTCCAGGATGATACACATTTTCCAAGATGGCTGCGATTCCTCGAGGTCCCCAAATGTAATAGTGTGGACATGAAAAGAGACCTTTAATTAACATAAATACCAAATTTCATAACTTTGGAAGGATTTCGAGGTTAGACCTAATCCGATTGTACTATTAGGTAAGTTTCGCAATCGCAACAGGCTTTAGTCGCCTTGATTATCTGTCGATGAAGGGAAATACTACATCTGTCCACAATTATGTGTTGCCTACGTGAGTAAAGCTCATAGTGGGATGCACCGCAATCAATAAGGTATTTTTTACTCTTCTCTTCTAAACAAAGCGCCTCGGTGAGCTCGCTCGGGGCTCGGGTGACTGGTCGACAATCAGAAGAGATCAGAGCGTAACGAATGGCTCTACATCTTTGAATTCGGACTTCACAAACCATCTTACAAGTAGGTACATACATATTAATCAAGACATAAACTTTATATCATATTATGCCATGCGACATTTTAATAGAAGAATGCCGTAAGTGATTCAATATATGAACGGCATTTTAGTAACTTGGAAACTTCAAGGTATCGAAAAAAAATAACATGCAGTCCAATTAAGTCGGCTATATATAATGAGCACTGAAGCTAGAGCAAACGCAGTATCTATTTTAGTGGCTAAATATGGTATGTGCTGCTATTTTATCGGTTCACTTATCTGCGCCGCCCTATATGCCTACCATGAATTGAATGTAATACAATACATGTACCAACCAGCTTTGTTTTAATTTGGAAACTTTTTACAGTACGCGAGACCACAGGTATGATTCTTATTAGTGTCAACAAAAAAGGTTAATTAAGTAGGTACGTTGATTACATTAGGGTCATTTCAAAACAAATGGCTTTGATAAACGAGCGCTGGTATCACGTGGTATCGAAACAGATGCAACGAAATTGTGATTTAGTGCGATAGTAGACGAAGAAATTAGTCGCTGTTAGACCTGAGTGAAACGGCGCGGCGCGCGGCGGGCTGGCGGCTGGCGGGCACAATCAGATGAATTGATATGGGTCTCAATGGAAGGCACACAACACATCGTGCCCTTCTGCCATTTTAACGTAATCATTTTTTTTTTTTTTTTTAACATTTTAACGTAATCATTTCTTATGATGTTTTTATATTCCCAAGTGTGCGATTCTAAAACATGTGGCGGGTAAGCATAGATTCCTTTGTTACCAGTAGGCCGAGCACATTGGCGCAACAGTATCTCGCCGCGAGATAGACTGCTCGTCTTTTACTAACTGTATAAATTAAAGAGGGACGGGTAGTCTATGTCGCGGCGAGACACTCTTTTTTTTCTTTTTTTTAAGTATATTTTTTATAGTAAGTGATAGTTGATTCCAATGCAAAAACGCCAAATCATTATTGTTATTAAATTCCGTTGTTTTTATTCACGACATCCTTCTAAAACGCCTATACGATTTTATGAGCAATTTTTGCAGTTTGTAATTAGGTCGGCGAAACTATAATCTTTGTTATGCTGCGGAACCCTGAAAAGGGATCAAACTGAAGGAACCCTTATAGTTAGCAATATATTGGAATTCGGCAGGCCGGTAGATTTATATCGGTCGTAGATTGGCGGCGGCGGCGCGCCTCACGCGAACTAGGCGAAAGCAATTTCAGTATTTTCCGTGTCGGAAACAGTCGCGACGCCGTCGCCGCGCCGCCGGATCCATACCTAGCCGACACCTACACTCGCTTACTTCATCCACATACGAGGGGCAGCTTAGATGGGGAATCTCTTACATACCATTATAAGGCTTACAATATAATAGGGATGAGGACACATGTTGAATTTTATAACAAAATCTAGTAAAATAGATAGCAAATGAGCAATTTATCACAATAACATGAATATTAAAATAATATATAGAAATGATAAAAAAAAATACAGGATCTAAGTTTCAAATATTTAGTTTTTTTCAACTTCCATAAAGGAATAAAGTAAAGATACCATTCGATTCCTTACATTTTATCCAATAAAGATTGTAGAGCAACTACATATATGCATAAACGCAATATTTCACCGACAAAAATCGCAATTTTACTTATTGCTTTAATGCAATGGGCCCCAAATAGATATTTGATCCCAAAAAACAAACCTGATCGATATATACCATTAATCAAAATTTGTTATTAAGCCTATTGTACTGATTCGTTAGTTCCGCTCGGAAGAGCCATTACGCCCGTTACTCTTAATACTGACATACAATATTCAGGACGCAAACCGCAATTAGAGCAGCAGTAAGTACGCTTGCGAATTTTCGTGTATTTATTATAAAAATTATCCTGGATTGTATTGTGTTACTAATAAAGGGCCGACGTAGCAATGAATGCAAAAGCTTGACGTTAGGCCAGGATTACACTCGTAAGTTTTACTTACGTAAGTAGGGACAAAGCTATTTGCTAGAATGAGATAACGATATTCATATCTCATTCTGTAGTATAGCTGTGTCCCTACTTACGTAAGTAAAACTTACGAGTGTAATCCTGGCCCTAGAGCAGGTTGAAGTCACTACTGTCACTAGTCAAGTAGTTAGGCAGTGAAGCTAGACAAAGCGCGTGTGAACTGAGCGGTCATTAGCTGCACAATTAGTGCAATTGTCGTTAATTTATTGTAGAGCGACGACAGCGTTGGTGTCCGCACTCCATGCGAAACGGGGACTTAAATCATTGTGATGCCACTGATGCCACTCCACGGATACTGTCCGCTTTGTTACCATCAAGCTGGCATGACATTTTATTGAAACAAACAATTATTTATGACTGATGTCCCTTAATCTGCTAGATATTTAACAGAACGATCGACAAGATTCAAACCACTGGCATTTGTAATAGGTAATAATACGAACTTGTGTAAAGAATGAACGTGTTTCTGGTAAGTAAATATGGTGTGTAATATTATAATTTGAGAGTGCGTTGAAGTGATAGTGTGTGTAAAAGACATTAGTGTTCATTTTGCTTAATAAATTAAACTCGAAATGAAGTTTGTTAGTGTCGTACCCTCGTTAAAGCGGATATTTGTTGGCGAAGACAGGTACCTACCCGTCATGTCAGAGCGCGTCCCACGCTACATTTGCTAGTATGTATTTAGTCAGGTATCAGTGTCAGTCATACTTTCATGAAAGTTCAAGTGTGTACTCCTACCTACACTAATTTTCTATCTTGCTTCTTAGATACCGAATCAAATCGATACAATACCTCCTACGTATAGTAATATATATGTCGGCGGCAGATCGTAAAATCGGGCATATCGAGATATTCCTAGGCATATCATGAAACGCCGCCCTTTCACGATTTGACTAAGAATAACGCAGGCATATCACGATCTGCCTAATAAAAGAGGCGGCAGATCGATCATACCAATTGCATTCGTTGATATTCCTAGCTTCATACCGGGCCCATCGTAAAGTAACATGAAACGCCGGCATTTCGTGATCTGACTAGCGACAACTAGCCATATCGTGCAATCTTCAAGGGTTTCAAGTGGAAAGATAAATATCAATTGTAAATTAGAATTATATTGTATTAAGCGACTATATTTTACGGTTTTACAACAAAACAAAATGAAAAAACAGCTAAATCACATATGATGCCGTAGATAAACTAACAGTTAAACTCGATCAGCTGATGTTTTTCCGCCATTTTGCCGCAAACCAAATTGCGAAATCGCCGTGAATGGGTGATGGTCCTAGGCAGATCATGAAACGCCGGCATTTCATGATCTGCCTAGCGACCACTAGCCATATCGTGCAAATTTCAAGTTGAGATATTCCTAGGCATATCATGAAACGCCGCCATGTCATGATCTGACTAAGATTAACCCAGGCATATCACGATATGCCTTACAAAAGATGCGGCAGATCGATAGGAGCAATGTATTCGTCGAAATTCCTGGCTTCATACCGGGCGCATCGTAAAATAATTGCATTTTTTACCACTGGTGGCGCTGTATTCTATGTGGCGCAGCGTCCGCCAGTGTTGCCAGATCGTACCCGACTTCGCGGAGATGACGTATGACTCCACACTCTCACAACTTCACGGCGATTTCGATGCGACGATCTTCCTAGGAATATCACACCTTGAAGTTGGCACGATATGGCTGGTGGTCGCTAGGCAGATCATGAAATGCCGGCGTTTCATGATCTGCCTAGGAATATCACAACTTGAAGTTTGGCACGATATGGCTAGTGGTCGCTAGGCAGATCATGAAATGCCGGAGTTTCATGATCTGCCTAGGAATATCACCCCGTGAGGTTTGCACGATATGGCTGGTGATCGCTAAGCAGATCACGAAATGCCGGCGTTTCATGATCTGCCTAGGAATATCACCCCGTGAGGTTTGCATGATATGGCTGGTGATCAATAGGCAGATCACGAAATGCCGGCGTTTCATGATCTGCCTAGGAATATCACAACTTGAAGTTTGCACGATATGGCTAGTGGTCGCTAGGCAGATCATGAAATGCCGGCGTTTCTGGATCTGCCTAGGCATATCACCCCTTCACGGCGATTTCGCAGTTTGGTTTGCGGCAAAATGGCGAAACAGCATCAGCTGATCGAGTTTAACTGTTAGTTTATCTAAGGCATCATATGTGATTTAGCGGATTTTCCATTTTGTTTTGTTGTAAAACCGTAAAATATAGTCGCTTAATACAATATAATTCTAATTTAAAATTGATATTTATCTTTCCACTTGAAACCCTTGAAGATAGCACGATATGGCTAGTTGTCGCTAGTCAGATCACGAAATGCGGGCGTTTCATGATCTGCCTAGGAATATCACACCTTGAAGTTTGCACTATATGGCTAGTGGTCGCTAGGCAAATCATGAAATACCGGCGTTTCATGATCTGCCTAGGAATATCACACCCTACTTATTTGATATGCCTAAACGTCGCCGGGCAAATCGTCAAACGTTGAGGTTTGAACGATATGGCCGGTAGTCGCTAGTCAGATCGTGAAATGGCGGCGTTTCATGATATGCCTAGGAATATCTCGATATGCCCGGTTTTACGATCTGCCGCCGACATATAGAAAATTTATAGACGCGAATTCACCGCGTGTTGGCCAAGTATTTACTACCGGCAGCATCGGAGTGCAAGTCAACGCCCGATTGATTACCGCGACATTTCCACATATCTAACTAATAACGACTTGGCCACTCAATTATAATATACTTAATATGAGCGATGCCCCCAATCAAAATTATTTGTCCTGTGACAAAATACTTCGTCAACGATATTAGCGCTTGCTATTTGTACCCAACTATGGAAGAAGCCGAAAATCACCCCCCACCCTTTCCCCCCGAAGGGGTGGGGGGTGATTTTTAGCAGTAGCATGTATACAAGTTTTTAGTGTAATTTTAATATAACCTAGGTAAAGGTATAACCTGAAATAAAACTATGAAAACGGATTATATCGCGTATATTGAATATTGAATTTATAATACAAAACCTGTAAAAAAAGGTTGCAAAACAATTGCAACTGAGCGCGGGCTAGTCCAACGCTCAAAAAACCAGTGTAGGTGCGCTCTCCGATAAAGCGCCTTTGTTATGCATCTAGATGACACATTTTAGACTGGTTCTGTAGCGTTCGACTCGCCGGCACTCAGTAACCGTAGAGGGACAACACACAGGCTCGCAAAATATTTTTCCATTAGTTCATTTTGAATCTTATTCCAATTACCATAGAGTCGTAAGCCAATAACCGGTTATAGCAACCCAAACTTTTTTTATGCAGGTAAGTAGCACGTGCGGTATTACTTAAAAATAGACAAAGGATTAGCCGTACAGGGCCAGCTACAAATCGAACGACTATACTACCTATTGTTTGTCTCATTACCTGCTTTTACCTTTTTAATATTAAGATAAAGAATCCTAAATGCATCGTAATTGGTTATCTCTATGGGAGGCGGTCTAGCTCGCTCGTAAAAAAAATCTGAACTGGTTCACCACTAATGTGTTTTCTAGTTAGGTACTCTAGTTACATTCATTTTGGATCATCGTTCGACCAGCACGACACAGGATGGAGTGATTGAATGAATAGATTGATATCAATTTCAAATAGTTAAATCAACGTTAATGTCAAGGAACATTTGGTAGGAACCGATAACGTGCGGTTAGATATAGCTTGTGCGTAATGGGTGAAGGAAACGTAGAACAACGAGGTTTACGTACAAAAAAAACCGGCCAAGTGCGAGTCGGACTCGCGTTCAAAGGGTTCCGTACATTACACAATTTAAACAATGTATTTTTTATGTGAAACGTGAGTGAAATGTCTTTAAAAAACCCGTAGGGGTCGGATCAAAAACTAAATAATTAAGTCCGACTCACGCTTGACTGCACATTTCTAATAGGTTTTCCTGTGATCTGGTAAAGAACTATTTTGTGTATCTTTTTCAAAAATTTTGACCCAGTAGTTGCGGAGTGCTATCGCAAAATTCCGTCATTCCTTACTACCTACATTTATTTTTAGGTTTTTCTGCGAGCCCTTACTTTGAGAACCCCTGCCTTGCCTGCAAGTGTCACTTTGACAGTGACAGTTGTTAGCTTACATTAATTCCGTGAGAATAAAATTCAGACTAGTCGGTAGGGGGGTTGCTTGTCGACCGCCATCTTGGTGATATCGAGTTGATTACTTTTTATTTTTTTGCTCATTAACGTTGTTTAAAGTGTAATACTGATAGCTTATTATGCAGAAAACTAATGTGAAAGTGTGCGGATAATGAATAATTAATCTAGATACGCGTTTATCCACCGTTCTGGCGTCGACACCAAGTAGCTCCATGTGGCCCTTGTATAGTCCTGCTATCGCTTTACAAGTACACTGTCTTGTGCTATTTAACCGTACAAAATCCGTCTATATTGTTCCTGAGTTATGGATGTTACCTATGTATTTATATATTACATTTATATCGTTGTCTGATGAGTACTCACAACACAAGCCTTCTTGAGCATACCGTGTCACCATAACCTTAGTCAATTTGTGTAAAAATGTTCCATACTATTTATTTATTTATTTATCAAACACGGTGCAGAGTTAGCTTAAACGGGCTCCAGTACCTTTAGAGGTACACAAACGTTGCAAATGATTTTTTTTGAAAAATAAACAAAACAAACCAAACGTGTATTCATTTTCTCTTGTAGATTCTTACGTAATATAGCCAATATAGGGGGAGTGGTCAGTCTTGTCTTATTTTTTCTCACATAGGGAGGGGGGGGGGGGGGGAATGGCAAAAACGTCTTACGTAATAAATGAATGCCGCCTTAATACATTATCTTTACACAATACCTAACATTTTTCTGATAATTCAGATCGAGATAGTTCTGAGGTGTTTTAAGAATTAGACTTTTTGACAAAAAAAATGCCTCCCATGTAAAAATCAACTCAGTGCTTGGAGTAGAAAGTTTTCCTGGCTACCTCAAGTAGAAAAAAGTTTAAAAAAGTATGTTTGTGGTAAGATGACATTCTAATGAGCATAAAACGGCTTATGAAAATATAAATTAAATTGTGGCCTTGTATTACGAAGCGAGTGAAACTATCAAAGAACGCTGGACAAAAAATTTAGAGTATGATGGAATATAATTGGCGAACTCACAGAAGCCCATTGTAATATGATTGCATATTTATTATAAATAACAATAATTACAGATTATTAAAATAAAAGAACTGCTTGAATATGTGCATTCGGTAAAAAGATATACCAGATCATGCATGGCCGGGTTTCATTGTGTACAGTCTTTAAACAGCATTACAATAAAACCAAACTGTGAAACTACAAAATAAAATAAAATGCAAGGAGATTCCTAATCAGTTATGTAAGGTATAAATAAATCCTAATTATTTATACCTTACATAACTGATTCATAAAGTTTTATTGGGTTTCCATCATTATATAAGCAATTAAAAAAAACAATTAAAATTACTAAGAACCGGGAAGAACCGGGATTCCCGGTACCAGTCCCGCCCGGAACCGGGAAATGAAATTCTTGGAACCGGAACCGGTACTGCATGCCCTAGACTCGGCGCAGGATTCGGCAGGTTGCCCCAGAACCGCCAAAACACCACACCCTTTGGCCAGAAGTCCGCGCTTGCGGTGGTGTTCTGCAGCGGCCGCGGCCGCGGCACGCGCACCACAAATGAACTAAAGTGCACATGCACACGCGACTGTAGCTGGTGCACCGTGTAACAATTTTAACATCTAAAGGGGCCCACTGACTATCAGTCCGCCGGACGATATCGGCCTGTCAGTTAGAACAATAATTTGACAGTTCCGAACAAGTGACAGGCCGATATCGCCCGGCGGACTGATAGTCAGTGGGCCCCTTAAGTCTCATTTAAGATAATAAATTACTACAAGAACGATGTTTCCTTGCGCCTAAAATTGAATCAGTGTTCGGGATAGATAATTTGAGCTAATTTATGATAGTCGGCGGCCGATAACCAAGCAGGCTTATCACTGGAGCGTGATGGATCGGGCCGCAGATACTTACTCGTTAAAACTACCATCGATTGCGATAATATAGTACACAATTAATACTATTACTTACGTACATGTACCGGGCTAATATATTACGCCTAATTATTAGTTGTATACGTATACATATATCCGATTGATGGTAGGTATGATCATGAATCTTTATGACACAATTATTACCTATTTTATAAATGTTTTTTTTTTAAGTTTTGTTCTTCATCCCTAACAAATAACCAGAAACAATCCATGGTTTTTTATACTTGAATTACACCTAGGTACAAAACGGATGCAGTTGCAGACCCACTAGTAGTAGGTAATCTAATAAATTCCAGCTGTTGACAATATTGGTGGTCATTATTTCACTGCTCTAGTTGGTATTGCTATTTTCATTGGAATTCCAATGTTTGTTCCGTTCAATTTCCCACTGTTGTTTTATGACAATAAGCAGATTGAAATACACATTCGTTTTCATATATAAATACCTACAGATGAAATGAAATCATTAGAAATAGGTACAGAAGGCCCAGCTTCACAGGAAAGGTAGGTAGTAATGCGCTACCGTTTATCTCGCTTCAAGAGGGCCAAGTAGTCGATTAGAGGCAAGGGGGCGAGCGGAGCGCTCACCGATGTCCTCCGCTGGCCTTTCCATATTAATATAATACGTAGGTAAATTATCTCGCATTATCTCGCGCTCGCGCTCGCGCGTTATGCTTGGCTCCTTCGGAACAGACAAACTCACTAAAATTAAATCATTTTACGGTTTAGACTCACTTGTTTTAGTCACTCGCGCGACATGTTTCGGAGAGCCTAGCGAAGCGACCGAGATTGGGCGGCGCCCTAATTTCAATCGGGATAGCGGCTGGGCTGTGCCGCCAGCATGGAAGCCTGTGATTCCTCAGCAGAATGCCGGTGAGTGTTGTGACAGTGTAGTGGACATAGTGAGTTCGTGCTGTGTGGCGCTACAAGTGTTAGGTGACCCAAACCCAAACACACCACTGTGCCCGCCTACAACGATAGCGCAAGCGCAGCGAGCGACGCGGCGCGCGGCAGCGGCAGTACGCAACACACGGTCGTCGTGAACGCTGCTCGCACTATTAGTGCTTGAGAAAGGAGACCTAGGCTCTCCGAAACATGTCGCGCGAGTGACTAAAACAAGTAAGTCTAAACCGTAAAATGATTTAATATTAGTATGTCTCACAACAGTTTAAATTCGAAAATCACTAAACTTATCGTTCGTTTCCTTTACCTAGTCTTAGGGTCGGTTGCACCAAACTGTTTGTCATCGTTAAAGAATTCGCTAAATTGTATTATATGGAAAGTTTCATAGTAAACTGACGCGGCGCGCCGGGTAACGTTGTTTAGTCTATCAAGTGCGAATGGTGCAACTGGCACTTATACTATAAGACCAGAGTTGGGCGTTGTTTAGATAATTTCTTATCTAGATAATTATTTGAAATAAAATCATTTCAAATAAATTTATTCGAAGATAAATTCAATCACAAATAGTGCGTTGACAACTTTTTTATTTAGATAAATTATCTAGATGAAGATAACTGCCCTCGTTTGTTATTGCAGTAAGCCTATAATAATAAATGTACCTATATATAGAATGTCACATCGGGTCAAACCTACACACTGACATTGTAGGTTAGTTTCATTTCATCATGCCCGACCACTTCTAGTTCTACATGACTGTAAATACTACTGACATTCATCTTTTATTTAAAATCCCAACTAATTTATCTAGATAAAAACGAAACTGATCTAGATAAATTCAAAATAACAAATGACGGATTATTTAGTTAATTCAAATAAAAGATGATTTAGTTATCTTCCCGGTTATTCGTAAATAGATAATTTTTGCCCAACTCTGTATAAGACTCAGCCGATTAACAGATTTTAGACTATTTTTAAGGGTTCCGTACCCAAAGGGTAAAAACGGGACCCTATTACTAAGACTCCGCTATCCGTCTGTCCGTCTGTCTGTCACCAGGCTGTATCTCATGAACCGTGATAGCTAGACTAGACTAGATAGATAACTAGACAGTTGATTTTTTTTATCTAGCTAACTAAAGTAATGCGTAAAGCAGTTTAAGTTCAAGTTAAGCAATCATTTTCATTACCTATTCAATACAACAAACAATTTTGAATTTGAATTTGAATGCTGAGTGGTATAGTATAGTAACAAACGCTGTTGTAAAGTATTTAAGACTGTACTCGTAACGTAAGCAACACGCAGCCAAATTGCTGCGCCTCAATAAAAACGACTATTATTATTATTATTACGAGCCTATTGTGTCCCACTGCTGGGCAAAGGCCTCCCCCCTCTTCTTCCACTCCTCCCGGTTTTGAGCTACATCTGGCCAGTCGCTCAAAAAGGAGTCCAAGTTATCCCGCCATCGCCGACGAGGTCTGCCGGATCCCCGGTTTGACTCATGGGGCAGCCACTCTGTGGTTATTTTGGCCCACAAGTCATTCGGCATGCGGCAGACATGACCAGCCCAGTCCCACTTTAACTTGTCCGCTTTCCGAGCTACATCTATTATTTGGGTTTTAGAGCGCAGCGTGGTGTTCCGGATGCGATCCCCGAGTTTCACACCTAATATGCTGCGCTCCATACCTCTCTGACAAACCCCGAGTTTGGACTTCTGAGCTTCCGTCAAAGACCAAGTCTGAGCACCGTAGGTGAGGACTGGAAGTATGCACATGTCCATGAGCCTACGTTTGAGTGATAGAGGTAGGTATCCCTTCATGAGGAAAAACGACTAGATTCATTTTATTTCCTAAAACAAAATTTAGCTCAAGGGGATTCGTTATGTTGTCCTAAAAACACGCCAGGGTCATTCTAATTTTTACTGCAGGTATTTTTGTCCCCAAAAGAAATTATTTGATTTTTATATTTGTAAATTATGTCATTTGTTTAATTGTATACCAAATCTACCCTATATTTACCCGTATCTACCCAAATTGTTGGGTATTTATAATTTGTTCTTAAAATTGAAAAGATTCATTATATAAATTTAGATATATCAACATTATTATCGTATAAATATGGTATGGGGGAGGCCTTTGCCCAGCAGTGGGACACAATAGGCTTGTTATAATAATGATAATAAGGGTAGGGCAGCTTGTGGCGAGCTGTTGGGGAGTAACGACCCCACGGACCCGAGTGCTCCCGAGAGTCGGTCAGGGTCTTCGTCTCCGGCGTGTCTTCGTCGGTCGGAGTGGACCCCAAGGGGACCCGCAGGACTCTCAGCTCTGGCTTGCCTTCATTGGCTGTCCAGAGAGGAGTCGCTAGATCTGTATGCTCCAGGGGTGGAAGTGAAAGATGCATAAGACGCGAGTTGGCATAGTGGTTGTTAACAGCTACTGGGTAGAAAGCGACACCCCTGAGCCGCTCACACCGGTGTTGCTCCTGGTCGTCTTCACGACGGCAGTTTCAGGGGCCCATCTAGTCAGCGGCGAGTCACCGCCTGCCTCGATAACGTGTACATAGACATTGTTATGGCAGGTGTCGAGACCTCTCAACAATAGCCCAATCTTTTGACCAGCCAAACTTCAACACCATAACCGGCACTCTTTTCCAACACTGTGTTTATAATAGCCCCTACGCCTGTTGGGACCGATTTACGGGTATCTAGTTGTACCCGTGAATGGGTTCTAGCAGGTGTATTACATAACAGCAAACTTCTCCAAAGGGCCTCTACGTGTTGGATCTGTCCCACGCACGCTTTTCAAATGACCGGGATGTATATACCCGTGAGTTTATATGAGATACAAATATTAATAAATATGAAAGTAAATTAAAATAAAGTATAGAAATCACAATCACACGACATTTTCAGACACAATTAATCTTTATTTTATGAATGCATTTTGTTCAATGTTTTGTGGTTTAGGAATGTTAAATGAATAAAGCTATTTTATACCGTATTATTTACATTTCTTTCTTAATTAGTGTATATTAATTATTTCATATAGTTATTTACTATTTTTTATTTTTATTTTAATTTTTACTTAACTCATTAAAATAGTATTTTATACAATCGTGATATAATGGAGAGCTTTCAGTCGAGTACCGTGTATAGGCCACGAAGCTTGCTGAGTGGCCTAGTGAAGGTACGAGATTGAAAAGCTTGATTATATCACTATTGTATACAATACTTTTTCTACGAGTCATCTAAAATAATACTTTTTCTACAATAAAACCTAAATAATTAAAGAGAATTAGGTAAGTATCTCAGAAGTACAAGACATCAACGCGTGCATAATATATGAATAGGTATTACCATAGAGTAACTTATACTAGAGCGGTACTGTCATAGTAGATTTTGTAACCCCAGTAAATTCACTGCCATCTGTCGACACACTTTAAAACTAAAAATAAATATTTATAAAAATACGATAAAATGTATTTAAATATAGATAAATGATTTTTTTATTTGCATTAATTATTTTTATATGATTTTGACCCATGTTCTTTCACTGGTATGCGTTAAAATTATAAATAACAGACGAAACAGTCAACGCCCTCTATACGAGTGTAGGCCAAAACTAGTGGCGCCATCTGATCGAGAATCAAATTTTCGTGATTTTCGAGGCACGTTTTTTCCTTAGACTGTATCCATCTATTACGGAGTTATATCTATCTTTGGTATTACTCATGAAATAGTCGCACGTTGGTGTCTTTTCCACTGGACCGCGGCGCCACCTGATTAGTCAAATAATTAGGATTGTTCATTTTTTTTTAAATGTTCTATTTCGAAAACCATTTCGTAATCGTTTTTAAACAGTTTCCGACATTTGCTGCGATATAATAATCGAGGATTGAAGATATTTCAACAAATATACTGATGACCTTAGTTTGACCTTCTCGCGAGGCTGAATATAATAATGTCATCGTATAGTAAAAGTTATCGAACCATAGTAAATAAATCCGTCACTCACGTAATTGTCAAAGATGTCATTGTCATCAATTGTCATAATAAAAAATTTCAGTTAAACCGCTAGTTTCTTACGATTTGATTTATAATTTTTAATACCTAAACAGTAGATTTTGATTGCTTAATATATCAAAAACCTTGTTTCCACTTGTGGGAATGATTTACAAAAATTATAGTCCGCGAAGACCTACGTGAAAGACGGTGTTGTCGTGAAGTAAATGTGGAATGGAATACTTCAAGTGTTACACACAATATTGCTGTGAGGATCACGTCGATGTAAGTATAAAATTAATATTATTTTACTACGAATATTTAAAAGTCCATTTTGGTGGTCGGGTCACTATTACCTATTTATTTTCTGTGATGATGTGGCCAGAATATCTAAAGACAAACCGTTTAACACAGCTTGTCCGCTACTAGCTCCGTTTTACTGATTTGAAGTTGAATTCAACAAACAGACATACATATATGTAACTTATAACCACCTTGCAAGCAATAAATCATATACATACAAAAATACATAGTTATACTCAAAATACAACATAAAACTGAAAAGATAATTTCTAATTTCCAGGTACCTACAAGTTGCAGTTCAAGGCTCAAGCTGCTGATATCACGATCATGGCGGACAAAACTAAAGTTAATAAAGAGTTGTGAAAAATAAAACATCTTATTTTTTACTTTTTTATTAATTTAGGAAAAACCTGTTTCCCAAAAAAGTGTATACATTATATGTTCAACATGTTCTGCACGTGAAGTTGACATTGAGGGCTTTGTTTAGTAGCATTCAGTTGGAGTTAATTTAGGTTCTACTCTTGTTGATCCAGAAAATAATTGTATAGTTTATTATTAAATCTATGCCCACGCCCAGGCACTATTCTTGCTATAACTACATTCTCCGCCTTCTCTAGAAATTTGTACATTATACCTATATACATCCAATAAAACTAAGGTATATAACTTAAGGCAGATTTGTGGAATCAGCTTTCACAAATTTAGCGTATTTTGAGATTATTGATTTAGGGATTCAAATAATACGACGATATTATTTATAGAAAAGCGTTATACTAACATTAATGACAGATGACAATTACAATCAATTGACAACATAGAAGGTAGGATCCTGTAGAAGTGACAATAATAACGCTTTCTCTGCTACTCCTTCTGAAAGATACATAAGACTGTCCCGTTCTGACAGTTCCCCCCACCACTCATGCCTATTCCAGATCTATACTAGATTCATGATTGACAATGACAACTACATATTTTTTAATGCTTGTTGTTGCTTGTGCTTTATCAACAGCCACGACATGTAATTTACGAGAAGTCGTATCTCATATTTTCAATAAATTATAAATATTCAACCGAGCCATGAATTACTAAATCATTCAAATTGGTATCTTAAATGAACCTATATTTTCAGAAAATAAAATAAAAATGGAGGGTTAAAAAAATAGAACAATGCTAATATAGTTGAGTTGTGAGCCCATACATGAAAAGTACCCAATTACAGTTTTGTATACGAAATCTTAATTCAACCATTACAGTCGACGGGTAGAGAAAATATTTTAATTATATTTTATTTTTATTATTTTCGTATTTTGTTATTGTTATTTCTACATTTTATTTTATTTATTGTATAGTACAGTTATTTTTTGTATATTTTTTTTTTCGGTAGGTTTATGCCAATTTGATTTATCTACTGAAACCGATTTGTAGTTCAAAATCACAATTGGACCCGGTAGATGGCGCTGGTATCGGTACATAGCCAAAATTGATTTTAAGAATGAATCATCAGTCCGAATTCAATCAAAGCAAAGCATTTTTAACCGACTTCAAGATTTCAAAGGAGGAGGTTCTCAATTCGGTTGTATGTTTTTATGTTTGTTACTCCATAACTCCGTCATTTCTGGACCGATTTTGAAAATTCTTTTTTTGATTGTAAGTATATACATACAGATTGGTCCCGTTTTTGTTAAAAAGCAGTTCTGATGATGGGATCCATGAGGAATCGAGGGAACTCCTCAAATGTTAAAGGCATACATATAGTGATTTTAGTATTTTCATCAACAAATCAAGCACTTACATTTAAAAAAGTGACATTTGATGAAGTGGAACTGCTGATGATGATCAGAACGGAACTCTTCAATGACGCATAGTTCACGTTTGGCGATTTGTCCTCTTCGTTATGTTTGTTAAGCAAGTTAGGTTTTCAAGAAACATTTTTGTCAAGCTCGAGTTCTGATGATGGGATCCATGAGGAATCGAGGGAACTCCTCAAATGTGAAAGGCATACATATAGTGATTTTTGTATTTTCATCAATAAATCCAGCATTTACATTAAAAAAAGTGACATTTGATGTAGTGGAACTGCTGATGATGATCAGAATGGAACTCTTCAATGACACATAGTTCACGTTTGGCGATTTGTTCTCTTCCTTATGGACCCAGACCTAAACTTGGACCCGGACTCGGACCCGGACCCGGGTCTGGACATGGACCCCAACTCGGACCCGGACCCGGACCGAGCTCAGACCCAAACTTGGACCCGGACAGCCGGACACGGACCCGGACTCGGATCCGGACCCAGACCCGGACCCGGAAATGCTACTAGTAAAGTGGGTTAGGTGGGTGGGTGGGTTTTGAACTGCGATTCTCACAGAACAGAACTGCTATCAGAAAAGTAGGTTAGGTTAGGTTAGAGCTGTGACCCTTACAGAAACGAAATGCTATCAGAAAAGTAGGTTAGGTTAGAACTGCGACCCTTACAAAAACGAAATGCTACTAGAAAAGTGGGTGGTTTTACCTGCTTTTCTACATAATTAGGCAAAAGATGCTATCTTTTTCATTTCATTGTCTGGAATCTAAGAGTGCACCATCAACAATAAGTGAACTTTCTATTACATTTTTCCGTGGTCTATAGGTAAAGACCTTTTTTATGTATTTTTTTCAAAATTTTAGACCCAGTAGTTCCGGAGATAAAGGGGGGGATGGTCATTTTTTGCATATGTTCCTGAATAACTTCTAAACTGTCTATCCTAAAATTATAAAAATATATATATTTGAGATTCTCACAATGAGCTCTTTCATTTGATATGTAACACGACAGTTAGAAAAATTTCATTTTTCAATTTTCTGATTTACCCCCCTCATGTTTAAAATTCATTTATTTACTTTACATGTAGGTACGTTTTAGGCCACAAACTTACATATGTATACCAAATTTCAACTTGATCGGTCCAGTAGTTTCGGAGAAAATAGGCTGTGACAGACGGAGAGACAGACAGTTGCACGAGTGATCCTATAAGGGTTCCATTTTTTCCTTTTGAGGTACGGAACCCTAAAAATCACGAATTTCTTTTTAAATACACAACTGAATTGTAAATTTTACTTGGGAACGGAAGAATATTTATTTAAATATGTTATACCCAAAAGAAGATTTTTTTTTATATTATCCAGATAATCTGGACCTTTTAAAACGCTATTTTTACTTACGACTCATACGTCATCGGCGTTGAACCTGCGGTGCCAATATATACGTCTTTGGCGTGGAAAAGGTTAAGCTTTCGTACGCACATTATCCTTGGGATGTTTCATTTATAAATACGTATAAGTTTTTTATTTTCAATGCAGGCATATCAGGAGTGGAACACTGCGATAATACTGTTCAACTGACCTATACCATTTTTAGGGTTCCGTAGCCAAATGGCAAAAAACGGAACCCTTATAGATTCGTCATGTCTGTCTGTCTGTCTGTCTGTCCGTCCGTATGTCACAGCCACTTTTCTCTGAAACTATAAGAACTATACTGTTGGAACTTAGTAAGTAGATGTATTCTGTGAACCGCATTATGATTTTCACACAAAAAAAAAACAATAAATTTTGGGGGCTCCCCATACTTGGAACTGAATCTCAAAATATATTTTTTCATCAAACCCATACGTGTGGGGTATCTATGGATAGGTCTTCAAAAATGATATCGAGGTTTCTAATATCATTTTTTCTAAACTAAATAGTTTGCGCGAGAGACACTTGCAAAGTGGTAAAGTTATTACGTTACGTTATTTATTATATAGGTACTGTAAGATCTTGTGTAAATTTCAAGTGAATACGGGGTTCCGTACATTACATAATTTTAACAATGTATTTTTTATGCGAAACGTGAGTGAATAGTAAATTGCGGTTTACGATTTATGACGTATTAAAAAAACTACTTACCAGATCTCGTTCAAACCAATTTTTGGTCGAAGTTTGCATTGTAATGTACATCATATATTTTTTTCAGTTTTATCATTCTCTTATTTTAGAAGTTACAGGGGGGGGACACATTTTACCACTTTGGAAGTGTCTCTCGCGCAAACTATTCAGTTTATAAAGATATGATATTAGAAACCTCAATATCATTTTTTAAAGACCTATCCATAGATACCCCACACGTATGGGTTTGATGAAAAAAAAATTTTGAGTTTCAGTTCTAATTTTTTTTTTCTATTTTTGTGTGAAAATCTTAATGCAGTTCACAACATACATCTACTTACCAAGTTTTAACATTATAGTTTTTATAGTTTTGGAAAAAAGTGGCTGTGCTGTGACATACGGACGGACAGACAGACAGACAGACATGACGAATCCATAAGGGTTCCGTTTTTTGCCATTTGGCTACGGAACCCTAAAAAACGCCGCGCTTAAAAACCGCCTTCGTGTGAATACATACATGGTTATCCATTTGTCATTCAAACGCTTTATTAACGCGCGTTGAAAAAACTCGTGCGTATGGAGCCTTATTTACCGACTATAGTTGGTTAAACCAAATTGGCAGTAAATAAGAACAAAAAAACTATACTCATCCTTTTCTTTTGGGTGCTAGTACCAGTGAAAGACAAAGATAGTATGATTCTCTCTGTCTATGTTTAAAATGAGCATGAATCTAGATTCATGTTTGACAAACTATAGCAATTTTATTTGGTATGAAGTTAACTGCATAGTTCGTGTTTAATAATCAACTTCAAGTATATTATTATTTAGTCGATGTGGCCTTGTTCAGTTACGCGTTTGTACTTACAATTTGTCCTCTAATTTGTTTGTAAAACTTATGAAAGTGGCTACATTAACTATGGATGAAGTCGTTTCTTGTGAAGGGAAGGGATTTGTCATTCAAACGCTTTTTTAACGCGCGTTGCAAAAACTCGTGCGTATGGGGCCTTATTTACCGACTATAGTTGGTTAAACCAAATTGGCAGTAAATAAGAACAAAAAAACTATACTCATCCTTTTCTTTTGGGTGCTAGTACCAGTGAAAGACAAAGATAGTATGATTCTCTCTGTCTATGTTTGAAATGAGCATGAATCTAGATTCATGTTTGACAAACTATAGCAATTTTATTTGGTATGAAGTTAGCTGCATAGTTCGTGTTTAATAATCAACTTCAAGTATATTATTATTTAGTCGATGTGGCCTTGTTCAGGTACGCGTTTGTACTTACAATTTGTCCTCTAATTTGTTTGTAAAACTTATGAAAGTGGCTACATTAACTATGGATGAAGTCGTTTCTTGTGAAGGGAAGGGATGTGTCCACGTATTACTCAACGAAGGCAAGGTAAAATCGTTAAACTTTGTAGAAAAACGGGATATCATTTCCGCGCCAAAATCAACACACGACTTTTGTATTCTCAGATAAGTCATTCGCATAAGAGAAAATTCTGTACGGCCGTTTACAAAACACAAGGGATTGTTGTTTTACTTCAATTTAGGCGTAAATAATTAATGTGACAGAGAAAAATGCCTGCAACTTGCAAACTTCGGTGTTCGCGGTAGGCCCTGATATGTTTGTAAAATTATATCTAGTAGTAGTATGAGTATGCCCTGTGCGCTATGATTAGCTCGCCTCGATACGCTAGGAAATTCATTTGAGTACAAAGAGTGAAGATTGGACAGTTATTACGAAAACATAATCTTTCGGCTTGCCTTACTCCAAAACTCTAGGCACGCCACTGATGATTTAGCCCAGAATTTTGAATTCAGAGAATTATAAACATTATATGATAGCTTAAATAATATTATTAATATTAAATTAACAATAAACACATACATATATACAAGAAAGTAAATTACGTTGACCGCGTAGACGTGAGTAAATATGTCAATGTCAAAACTGGTAGTTTGCTAAGGATTTCGATAGGTAATTTACCGTTTACTCATACGTTTGATATTTAGTTCTTTAGGTGACACCTAGAGGCGCTGTACAATACTCCGATATAATTCTTGCTCTGTTTTTTAGTATAACTTAGAAAGGGACAGCATTGTTTGCAGTGGAGTGAAGTTGGGCACATAATACGTAAACCGACGTAAATATGTGACGTACGGCGCGTTTATTCACTTAAAGTAAGTGAAATTTACTCTGGCAACTGATGGTAGAGGTACAGTTCTGATCTGATAGTTCCCGGTGTAAAGTTCCCTTACCTAAATTACAGCCTAAGTGTAACTTTAAAGTAAGTACTAGCAAAGATAGATATAACTCCGTAATAGATGGATACAGTTTAAGGAAAAAAGGTGCCTCGAAATTCACGAAAATTTGATTCTCGATCAGATGACGCCACTAGTTTTGGCCTACTCTCGTATAGAGGGCGTTGACGGTTTCGTTTGTTATTTATAATTTTAACGCATATCAGTGAAAGAGCATGGGTCAAAATCATATAAAAATAAAAAATGCAAATAAAAAAAACATTCATACATATTTAAATACATTTTAACGTATTTTTATAAATCTTCATTTTCAGTTTTAAAGTATGTCGATAGATGGCAGTGAATTTACAGTGGTTACAAAATTTACTATGACAGTACCGCTCTATCTTATTATGTCCTCTTTGGTACGACACTTGTTCGATATTATCACTTTAAACGATCTCAAATTTAAGGTGCTTGTTTAAATTTCAAATATGATTAATTATTGATGCTGACCACGTATGCAGAAACCATAGTGTAGTAATTTCCAAGGGCGAAGAACAATAGCCACGAAGGTGATTAGCATGCTCCCAGAATGATATTTCGTCGGGTAGGTATATTGAGCACATTCGCATGCCCGAAACAGTAGGCAGAGGTTGTACAAGCCCAAGGACGGAGCGTCGGGTCTGGCGGCGCCGGTCATATAATTACATAAATGTACTCAACACTTCTTCTTACCACATATGAAACCAATTAGTAAATAAATATAATAGGGACATTCTTACACAAATTGACTAAGTCCCACGCGGTAATAAGCTCAAGGAGGCTTGTGTTATGGGTACTCAGACAACGATATATATAATATATAAATACATAGATAAAGATAAATATATATACGTAAGTAAATATAAAGCTTAAATGTACACTTGTACAGTATGTGTGGTGCATATTCATTATCAATAACTACGCTGTAACGTTGATACTAAGGCTTGCGCCGCCTCCAAGGGTGAAGTTTTGCATACTAAAGAACGTAACACGTGTTGCAGTAACGTTTACACAGCTTGACACAAAAAAATACACTTTAAAAAAGTTTTTAAATCCAGAGGCCCTATGCTCGGGTGCCGCATACTTAGACAGTGACGTATTGTATTAGTTTAAATTGAGTCGTGAGCGTAACAAAAGGTACTCACTTCCATCCTGTAGAGTATCTCGAGAAGAGCCATATTTCGTTGCTGTGCGGACGAAAACAATGGCATCGTTTGCTCGCCCTCTGGCAGTTGCACGGCCTCTGTTAACAAAATGTTACCTTAACTTCAATCAAGAGTTAATAAAATAAGTCCTTTTCGTACAAATCCTACATTCTTAATTTTTGCTATAGATGGATATTTAGTCAGCCTATCGCCTGAATCCTCAATAAAGCTTTGAAATATCGTATTTCGCTTTCAGACGCAGTATTTATTTGAAACATAACTAGTAGTTATGCTACTTATTCATTAAATGCACGAGGATGACGTACGCCTGAATCGTGATGTATTTTTGCTTGCGCGCGTGCGCGTGCTAAAATCGTGTGCTGAAATTCATGCTTGAAATAGTCCGAAAGGTGTGCTCCTCTTTAATAAGAAATACATAAACAAGTATAACAGGTATTATAATATGATGTGAGAAGTATACTTCGTTTTATGTAATGTATTTACCTACATATGTAAATTTATTAGAGCTTAATATTTCGCCAACGACGGCAACGACTAAGTCCACAAAATAGTTATTTACGATACAAGTGCGGAAAAGAGGAAACTCGAAACGAGTGGCGATAAATTAAAACACGACCGCAGAGAGTTTACAGTACATATGGTGCTTCTTTCTCGCACTAGTGCGTAAAGAGCACTTTTCGTGCATATGTCGAAAGTTTAAAGGGCCATATGTACTGTAAAACGTTGTACGATACACGTGCTAATAGGTAATTCACTATTGATTATATCACTATTGTATACAATCCTTTTTTACGAGACAAAAAAATAATACTTTCAACTAGTAGAATCATATAGGTAAACAAACCAAAAGTATACAGCTAAGATATGCGAGCTGCCGCAGCCCGCGATACCTTCATACTCGTACGCGCCCCGGCCGCCGGGCCCGGCGCCCCCGGCGGGTTGGTCAACGACACCTCCTCGTAACTCATGAGGCCCTGGTACCTGCTCCGCGCTAAATTCAATTTTTTTTCTCGATTTCGGCCACCATAGCCTATATGGAAACTAACAAGCAACGCTAAGCGGTTTTCGTAGGGTATGGATGTTGCCATATGAAGGGTGTCACATGCGCGTTTTTGACATATGAAGCAATTGTTTCTACTACAACTACAACATAAAATAAAATGTTTTTGTTAGCACAATCACAAAGCAGATGCGACGCAGCAGCGTGTTTAAGTAGGCTAATTTGGATTGAATCGAATCTCCTTAAACAAGAAATATTTTATCGAAATGTAAATTTGTTCTATTTTCAAAATGTTTATAATGGGGAAGGCGGCTGCCAAACTTTGCTACTAGGTGGCGCCACTAGAGTTTGTGACATGACATTAGTTTGGCCCCACCTTTTTTCTTTGAATAAAAAAAATAAGCCCCATTCACACTCCTACCTTGCAGTCCGCCTCGCAGGACTGCGGAGTAGGATATAGCTCACACACTTCCTACATTGCAGTCCTACCAACCAGAGGACCTACCACGAATGATGAAAATCGAAATTTCGCTATCTGCCTCCCTATCGCTCTTGCAATAAACTAGAATATCTAGTGATAATAGAGATGCGGTGGTCTTGCAATTCCGGTATGTGCTATTTCTAAAAAAATATTGCGATTTTGGTGATTTTTGATCACATACACATCGAATTCTTTTATATATTTCAATAAAATCTGCTAAGCCCGTGTTTTTCATTGTAAACAAAATGGCGGACTGCAGTCCTGCATTAACATTCACGGTCCAATTCGCTACATTGCAGTCCTGCTACGTAGGACGTCAACCCACAGACAATCGTGCGCGGCGGACTGCAGCGGTGGGCGGGGCTTGTAGGACTTGTAGGACCAAAGAGGCATCCTACCTGGGTTTTGTAGGACTCCATGTAGTCCCGCGGCCACATTCCCAATCCTAAATAATGGGGCGGAATACGAGGCGGACTACCATGTATATAGGAATGTGAATGAGGGGCTTAAAAGTTTGGGCTGTGGCATCGCTTGACAGAAAATGAACAAAACACTTTTTATTTGGATTATTATACATAATTTAAATTGAATTAGTTTGCGCTGCATCACTTCATTGAAACAGGTCAGGTGTAGTTCGTATCAATGTAAGAATAAAGGATTTATTTATCTTTTTCTCAAAAATGGACGGCAAAGTCGACGTTGCCGGTTAAAAAGTAGGTCGCGAAGTGCGTAGTTTATGGTCATCAAAAAATTAAAAAGTTAAAAACATTGCAGTCTCGATTTCGGGACTGCAATGTTGCATACAAATTCCATTATTTGTCGAGTTCCAAACTTTTTAAAAGTTGAAGTGGCCATATCAAATGAAGGCATAGGTCCATTAAACAGCCAAACAGATGATCAGTACTTTATTATAATGTTGGTACCGCGACTATTTAGGTGTCTCAAATAGGTTGGCGTATTTTCAGCAGAAAAATACACTTCCATTTTTAATTAAAAAAATAAAACGGCGGCAAAGCAAATCTTTTTAGTTTTTTCTGTGAAAATATATACATAAGAATGTTGCTTCTGTAAAATATTTCTATTATATTTGCATTTATTGCGCCATTTTTGAGAAAAGCACTATATATGACTCGGCTGGAAGGCTACTTGCTGGCTTCGGATTCAATTAAACGGACTCCCAAGGTCGTCCGTTTAAAACGAATCCTCAGCCAGCAAGTAGCTACTTCCGAGCCTCGACAATAATGTACTATTACAGATGCCTCGCGTTCCCGTAAAAGTGCTTTTAACTGTGTTACAGTCAAACGTCTATATTTTTCATGAGGATCCATTTTATCGCGTTAAACAGACGATTATTACGTACATGAAAATATCCTACATGCTCCTGTCAAAACATTTTTTTTTTATTTGAATGGCTTTGAAACTTTATCCGACAGTTTCTCGGCCTCAGATACAAAGTTTAATACTTATACAGAGAGTTTAATTATGAAGTTTTATTTAACATTGGTTTATTAAATACAATTTTTCTTTCAGTTATAAATTTCATACGACGAGTTGGTCGAGTTGTCTCAAACCATCTACAATTAGCTTTCAGCCGCCTTGACTAAACCGTATCGATAAAATTCTTATGCTTAAGTCGGAAGTGCCATAGACTATCCAACGTTGAAAAGAGTAAGGTTGTAGTGTTGCATATGAAGTTGTAATACACAGATTATACTCGACGAGTAGAAAAAGGTACCATTCGATTCCTTACATTGTATCAAAAAAAGATTGTATAGCAACTATATGTATGTAAACACAATATTTCACCGACAAAAACGTTATTTTCTTGTTTTGTCCATACATTCAAAATGGGCTCTCAGTGACCTTGATGTCACGTTCACTTATCGTTTTGATAGGAGCGTTTCGCGAGTGAAGTAAGACTGTCGGATTTTGCCTATAATTTCTGACTTTTGTATTGCATTAATGCAATGGGTCCCATATAGATCGCGCGCAGCAAGTTGGAGTATGGTCTGGGATCCGTATGAGAAATTTGCACGCTGGTTGTATAAAAAAGCCTATGGATATTACCCGTACCTCTACCCTTCCATCTTTGTCTCGGGGATGGTTGGGCTAGACACGCTCGGATTGAGGCGGAAGTTGTTGCTCCTGGTGCACTCTATCTCTCAATCGTTCATCACAAAGTTGCCCAGAGGTGTTAGAGAGGATAGGGTTGTTAGTTCCTAGGAGGGTACCGCGGGATGTGGACGGGGTGGTCGCACCGCGTCGCCGGCCGTGTGTGTTGCTGCGGCCGTCCGCTCGCACGTGTTACGCGCGAGGCACGCACCTACCACGCGTGCTTTATCATTGCTCCATGTAATGATCACTCAGTCTGTAGACGCTGACAAGTTCGCCGATCGTTTAGCACATTTGTGCAAAACTGTTAGGCAATTTCTTATTTTTATAATTTTAATCAGGGATCGAATACCGGTATATTTTTCATACAAATTAACCGGTATTTAATTTCGGTATCTCGGTTGTTATGTATATTTTTTGGGATGCAAGGGAAAACAAATATCACCTTAGTGCTCCCACCAACCTCACCTGCTCGTGGTGCATCCTGCCGGACAACGGACGAGGCTCTGGGCCGACTGATGGCGGTATAACGGAAAACTTAATAATATAAACCCGGAACGACATCTCCGCAGATGTCTGCATCCGAGCCTCTCTCTGATCGTAGCGGTCTCATGTTCCATCAGGATAAGAGGGATAAGGACGAGAGAGTGCATTTGTGTCAGCGCGAACATTTATGCACTTTAATATGTCCTGCGCAATCTGACTGCTTTCTCACATAGAACTCCGATCTACCTGTAAGACCTGTGGCGATGGACAGAGTCAGAGGGGTCTGGTTATGATGCTAACCAGGCTGTGGATGATGTCTGCACATAGGCGGCTCAGGGAGAGTGGTCGCTTTTGCACTGCAATGGGTTAACAGTGCGGATTCGGCAGCACCCTAAGTGACGAAGCAGCCCTATCTAGGGAGGCCCTGCTTCCCCCGCTCAGCCGGGGAAGGGACTAGAAAAGGTGTCCCAAAAAAGGCTTGTCCCACTTAAAACGGGGGTAGTAACCGCGGCTGCCTCTGCATCACCTTATACGTGGTCGAAAACCGAAAAATAAGATTAATAACAAACTTAAACCCTGTGACATGACTTTTGGCGCATGGAATGTCCGTACCCTTCTTGACCGCGAAGGTAACCAATGTCCTGAGCGCAAAACCGCCATTGTGGCCCGTGAACTCCGTCGCTACAATATTGATGTCGCTGCTCTCAGTGAAACTCACCTAGCTGACGAGGGTGAACTGGTGGAACACGGTGGTGGTTACACATTCTTTTGGAAAGGCACACCATCTTCAGAACCAAGGCAATCTGGTGTTGGATTCGCGGTCAGAAATAGTCTGGTCAACAAATTGGAGGAATGTCCCATTCACATCTCGGACCGTGTGACAACACTGCGTATTCATTTACAGAACAAAAATTACCTCAATATTATCGGAGTCTATGCGCCGACTTTGCAAAGGAGCGATGACATCAAAGAAATATTTTACGAAGAGCTCACCCAAGCTCTTTCTAAGATCCAACCCAGGGAACAGATTTTGCTGCTGGGCGATTTTAATGCTCGAGTCGGTCGTGACTGCCAGGCTTGGCCTAGGGTGCTGGGAAGGCATGGTGTTGGTAAAATGAACAGCAACGGCTTGCTTTTACTGTCACTGTGCGCCAAATTTGATCTTGCTATTACTAACACTATGTTGTAGGGCAAAAGCTAGTACCTTAAGCCTTAGGAAGACGTTGACGTGGGAGTCGGGGCGTGGCGAGGCGAGGCGAGGAGTGAGGAGGAGAGAGGAGAGGGGAGGCGGAGGGGAGAGAGGAGAGGATGGGATGAGAGAGGAGAGGGGAGGGGTGGGGGAGGGGAGAGGAGGAGAGAAGAGAAGAGAAGAGAGGAGAAGAGAAGAGAGGAGAGGAGTGGAGATGAGAGGGGAGAAGAGAGGAGAAGAGAAGAGAGGAGAAGAGAGGAGATTTTGGGGTCGGAGCTGCCTGATGTCCTTCCCGGGGACTCAAACTGCCTCCATACCCAATTTCATGTAAATCGGTTCAGTGCTTATTGATTCCCCATGCAAATTTCCACCCCCTTTTCACCCCCCTAAAGGGCGATTTCTGGAATAAACACTGCCCTATGTCCGTCCCCGGGACTCGAACTATCTCTGTGTCGGATTTCGGCTCAATCGGTTCAGCGGTTTGGGCGTGAGGAGGCAACACACAGACGGACAGACGGACGGACTTTCGCATTTATAATATTAGTATGGATTAGTATGGATAAAGAATAGTTAATAGTGTAATATGTATAATAGATTATAAAGAATACTGTAATATGGAATTGTTTAATAAAAAATATATATTTATGAGTGATATAAATGAAAAATAGGTGATGTGTAGAAAATTGTGACCTGTAATATCTTATTACCAATAAATTATGTCTATGTCTATGTCTTTAGATTACCCGCTAAATATAAAACAACATGGATGCACCCTAGGTCCAAGCACTGGCACTTGATAGATTACGTTATCGTGAGGCAGAATAATACTTCCCAAGTCCGTATCACTCGCGTGATGCGAGGAGCCCATTGTTGGAGTCACCATAGGCTAGTCATTACAAAGTTAAGACTGCGTCTCCACTTACCTCGTAGATCTCAAGGAGTGAAATCCCAGCGACTAGATGTAGAGAAATTACAATTTCTAGAAGGTAGGAAGAGCTATGCTCAGGCGGTCACGAATGCGATTCAAACTTTAAATTATGACAGTGGTGACCCTATTAATAACTGGAATGCAGTGTCGTCCAGACTAGTTGACACCGCCTCACAGATACTTGGTGTAAAATCATGTAAACGTGACGACTGGTTTGATGACAACGACGAAACACTGACTGAGGCACTTAGGAAACACCGGGATCTGTTGCGTTTGAATCGTAGTGACCAAGCACACGCAGTTAAGCAGAATGGTCCTCTCATTAGAAAAAGAATTAGGGAAGTAAAGGACAAGTGGTGGCACGACAAAGCCAAGTGCATACAGTGGCTTTCCGACACGAACCAGTTGGGTGCATTTCATAATGAGATTCGCCAGCTTGTTGGTCCAATAAATCGAAGTTCTGTACCCTTAAAGTCTTTCGATGGCACTAAACTTTTTACCAACAAGCTTGACGTACTCAGGAGGTGGGCAGAACATTTTAACAAATTGTTAAATGTTGACCGTGCTGCAGATATGCAGCATATTGACTTGATTCCAGCACTGCCTACAGAACATAAACTGGATGAGCCTCTGTCGCTGTGTGAGGTGGTCACTGCCATACTACAACCACAAAATAAGAAGGCGGTGGGCATTGACAATGTACCTGGAGAGCTTTTAAAGTACGGAGGGACAGAGCTTCAGGAGGCGATCTGGACGCTGTTCTCTAATATGTGGGAAGAAGAGCGAGTACCTGCTGAATTTCGAGTATCTCGCATCTGCTCCCTATATAAGAACAAAGGAGACCGTTCGGATTGCAACACCTATAGATGCATTTCCCTCCTAACTTCTCCAGGGAAAGTCTTTGCCCGTATACTTCTAAACCGCCTGTTGCCATTATCGGAAAGCATCCTACCTGAGACCCAATTTGGCTTCCGGCCAGATAGAGGCACCTGCGAGGCTCTATACGGCAACTTCAAGAGAAATGTAGAGAGCAAGGTCAACCATTGTATCTATGCTTTGTGGACCTCGAAAAAGCTTTCGACAGCGTGCCTCGCGAAGCTTTATGGGTGGTTTTGGCGAAACTGGGATGCACGGAAAAGTTTATTAGGATGATCCGACTATTGCATGACAACATGCAATGCTGCGTAAGTGTCAAGGGCGAACAATCAAGAGTTTTTCTCTGTCAGTTGTGGCATGAAGCAGGGTTGTATGCTTGCGCCCACTCTGTTCGCCTTGTACTTCGCAGTAGTAGTTCGGGAGGCACTGCAAACTTCTTCTGACGGCATCCGTATTCGTTATCGCTCCGATGGTGGCATATTCAACTTAGCCCGGCTTAAGGCGCGCACTAAAGTGTCTCACGCAATCATAACGGAGATGATGTATGCAGACGATTTATGTTTTGTGACCGATTACCCAGGAGCTCTACAGCAGCTTATGTCGAGTCTTGATGAGTCATGTCAAAGATTTGGCCTTAAAATAAGTGTCAAGAAGACTGAAGTTCTGGTCCTTGACACAATTGCCAATCCGCAGGTTGACATTAAACTCGGCCGGGACTCACTTAAGCGAGTAGAGCAGTTTAAATACCTGGGTAGCACGATTACAGCTAAGTGTCACCTTGACAACGAAATAAACTGCAGAATAGGAGCCGCTGCAGCAGCGTTTGGCAAACTTTGTTCCAAGGTGTTTCGGTCACACGATATAAAGCTTCCGACTAAAGTAGCTGTATACATGGCTATTGTCCTGCCAAATCTCTTGTATGCCTCAGAAACGTGGTGCCTGTATCGTAAGCATATTCGCTCATTGGACAGCTTCCATTTGAGATGCCTCCGCAAAATTATGGGCGTCCATTGGTCCGACCGTGTTGGGAACACGGAGATCCTTAGGCGTGCCGATGTCGCTGGAATGGAGGCCTACCTAATGAGACGACAGCTACGATGGTGCGGTCACGTCTCCCGCATGTCCCAGGATCGAGTCGCGAAATGCATCTTCTACTGCGAACTGCAAGATGGAAAGCGCAAGCAAGGCGGCCAGTTCTTGCGGTTCAAAGATGTGTTGAAGCGGCATATGAAGAGTGCTCATATAGAGCCAACGACATGGGAGAGCCTAGCCAGTGACCGTCCACGTTGGAGGCATATTGTGCAGACGCAGGTGCGTCAGTTTGAAGCTAGGCGGCGCACAGAACTCGACGCTAAGCGCGACGAGCTAAAGGCCAGAGGCAGACCACCTGTGGCCATACGTTACAATTATGTCGGAGGGGTGCTGACCTGCGTGCGACCACACTCGCTGCAAAAATTGCCTATGTCAGTCACCTGAGAGCGCACCAGCGACGCTCTCAGTGGTAAAACGCAGTCGCTGTGGCCGAAATCGGCTAGGAGATGATGATGATATTTTTCCATTTCATTTAGGTGATCTGATAACTCATTGTCCTTACCTAAATTTCTACAATATCAAAGAAATAAGTACATATTTCGATTGCTACGTGATATTCTGATTTTAAATTATACCGGTAACGATCCCTGATTTAAATTGACTGTCATTTTTGTTTTTGTTTTTAGGGTTCCGTACCCAAAGGGTAAAAACGGGACCCTATTACTAAGACTCCGCTGTCCGTCTGTCCGTCTGTCACCCGGCTGTATCTCATGAACCGTGATAGCTAGACAGTTGAAATGAGATTCACAGATGATGTATTTCTGTTGCCGCTATAACAACAAATACTAAAAACAGAATAATATAAATATTTAAATGGGGCTCCCATACAACAAACGTGATTTTTTTGCTGTTTTTTTTTCGTAATGGTACGGAACCCTTCGTGCGCGAGTCCGACTCGCACTTGGCCGGTTTTTTACTGATATTGTTTCATATTATTCCCAATTTTATTTTCTTGTTTCCTAGCGTGTAAGTAAATTTACAATTAGAATTTGTTTTCCCATTTTTATGCGCATGTTTTTATAAGTATTTTATGTATATTTCCTATTAATATCTGTATTCCTAGCATGTAAGTGAATTGGTTTTAAACTGTAAACTTACTTTGTTTTCAATAAATAAATTAAATAGACATTTGATCTCAAAAGCAAACGCGATCGATTGATACCATTAATAAATACCATCTTTACGCGGATCATCTGCAGGTTTTTCTATCGTTTCCTCCTGGAGAGTTCGCTACCGCTGTTGTAAGGCTAAATAACGAACAGAGTGGTCATCTGCGAAATGCCTGGTCCTTAATCCTATTAAGATATATGGTGCTCGGATCATTAAATCAAACTAATGCCATCATTGCAAAACAACCAAACATTAGGATTGATGACGTGAAAGTGGATCGCGTCGACGCAGCAAAAAATCTTGGACTTCATGGATACAAATCTGCGTTTTCAAAAACATGTGGTGGACATTGTTCGGAATTGCTTTTATCGTTTAAAAGTCTTATATAATATTCAAAATTTTCTTTCTATAGCCTTGCGAGTGAGACTATGTGAAGCTCTTGTTTTATCAAAACTTAATTATTGTCTTGTACTCGTAGCTTACGGTTCTTGCCTTCACGCACGGTCATGGCTTCTTATTCAAAGGGTTCAGAATGCTTGTGCCAGATTTTGTTTTAAAATACCCTCTCGTACTCATGTCACACCTTTCTTGAACAATGCAGGTATGTTAATAAAAACTTTTATAAAAAAAAAGTTAAACCGACTTCAAAAAGGATGAAATAAAATATTATCCTTTTTAGGGTTCCGTGTTGAAGTATATGCGTTACCAACTGATATGTTTAAAGTCGGTGCCAAGCCAAATTTTGAACCATATATTCATAGTGATTTTGGTGCAATTCGATAAGGCTGCGGCTATATAAGTATGTACGTAACGCAGCGTACTACGTAGGCGAACAACACGCGAACGCTAAGCGGCGTGGCACGGCGCCTTAATTAATCCTTTGCTACCTATAGAAGTGTCCTACGTGGGCGATCTCTTTGAACGCGAACGCCTTGGGCCGGCCGCGCCGCGCCGCGTCGCTTCGCGTTCGCGAGTGTTCGCCTGTGTAAGACGCAGCGTTACACGACGACAATAAACGAACTTTCTGTAGGTATTTAAGAACACACCTCAGAACAGAACACACGGTTGAACCTTCTTGGCGCAGTTCGTACCATGCTTGTCGGCACATTAGTGTAAATCTAATGCGTTTATTTGTCGTCGTATTTTTTAAAGAGCATTTCTTACTAATTCTTGAACAGTCCATAGCACGCAAGTGTGGGATTGGGATTGACTGACTGAGTTATTTTCTGTCGCTTATCCAGAGGACTACATTTCAATATAAAACAATTCAAGGAACCTTCATGCCAAATTTCAGCTAATGCGGTTCAGTTGTTTAGCCATGAAAAGGTAACAAAGAGGCAGACAGAATTACTTTCACGTTTATAATATTTGTGCAGTTGTAATGGGGTTTATATACATAAAGCTGATTATTTTTGACTGGTATTGTTACTACTTGGCTTGGCACCGACTTCAAGCATCAGTCATCAGTTGGTAACGCATATACTTAAACACGGAACCCTAAAAAGGATAATATTTAATTTCATCCTTTTTAAAGTCGGTTTATCTTTTTTTTATAAAAGTTTTTATTTTTCCATTTTTAGTTTTAAGACATTGTTAAGAGCGTGACGCATGAATGAAAAACATAATCATGTTTAACTCGAAATTTGTAAACTTTATTAAATAATCAGAATTTTCTTCGAGTCCGTCTGGGAATTCATTCCTGTCACTAAATCCACACTCCGCCCCGCCACTGACCCAATCCCTCAAACCCCCCGATCACTCAACCTCACAGCACATCAATCCCTGATCACTGAACCTCTCGACCCTAAACCACCAACCCTTCAACCGCCATTCCCCGACCCCTAACCCCAGACCCCTTAACTCCTAACCCCAATCCCTTAACTCCCAACCCCTCAGTCCCCGACCCATCAACTCACCTCCCCTCAACCCTCAACCTCAAACCCCCCAAACACTAACACCTTTCAGTCTCTTTGGTTGTTTCCAACACTACCTACATCAAAAATCATAACACACATACGAGTTTAGTTCCACGTTTCGTCCGTGGTCTTCATCATCAGTAGCCTTACCACGAGTTTGACATTGATATATTCGCTATCGTGTGCGTAACTTACTGTTTATGCATCTCACTCGTACTGGCATATTAGTGTACAAAGTTACGAAGACGCTAGCGAATATTTAGTGTCAAACTCGTGGTTAGGCTACAGTTGCACTACATGAAATTGGTGGTTTTTGAGAGGAAATGCTTGAGTTACTTTAGAAAACACCGAAATCACCATACACGTGCCTTTAAAAATTGAAGTTCCCTCAATTCCTCATGGATCCCATCATCAGAACAGCACCAGATTAATGTGGGACCACCTTGAAGGTAGTTCCTATCAAACAAAAAAATAATTGTTCAAGTCGGACCACAGGTCTCGGAGTAATCGCTGAACATCCTACATTAAGAAGAATCATCATCAAATTCATCAAATTGGTCGTTTTCGAGAGAAAATGCTCAAGTTGCTTAAGAAAACACCCAAATCACTATACATGTGCCTTTAAAAATTGAGTAGTTCCCTCAATTCCTCATGGATCCCATCATCAGAACAGCATCAGATTAATGTGGGACCACCTTGGAGGTAGTTCCTTTCAAACAAAAAAAGAATTGTTCAAGTCGGACCACGGGTCTCGGAGTAATCGCTGAACATCCTACATTAAGAAAAATCATCATCACTATCATCAAAACAATCATCATCATCAGGTCCACTTCATCAAATTGGTCGTTTTCGAGAGAAAATGCTCAAGTTGCTTATGAAGACACCCAAATCACCATACATGTGCCTTTCAAAATTGAGGAGTTCCCTCAATTCCTCAGGGATCCCATCATGAGATCAGAACCAGGTTAATACGGGCCCAACTTGGAAGTAGCTCCATTCGATCAAAAAAATAATTACTCAAATCGGACCACAGGTCTCGGAGTAATCGTTGTACATAAAAGAAAATAGCCACAACCGAATACAGAACCTCCTTCTATAAAATTGAAGTCGGTTAAAAATGGCTGCTTGCCAAGAGCTCATGTTCGCTTGCCTGCTCTTCGACACGATTCAAACCAAGCAGCCGTCTTATCTCCATAAGAAGCTCCTATGGTTTTGCAAAAAGTAGCATTCACCACCAAATGAGAGCCTCAGGAGCGATAGTGTTACAGGTTCCTCAGCACCGGTCTGCCGCTTTTAAAGGGAGTGTTCGGTACCGCGCAACGAAATGATGGAATAATATACCACCAAAAATTCGTCAATTAAAGAGCAAAGCTATTTTCAAAACAAAATATCGACTTCAACTTCTTAACCAACAAAAGCAAAAATGTTAAATCCCATATGCCGTAAACTCTATTTTGCTCCATTCTCCTTCTTAAACTAGGTTTACTTTGCCAACCGCACTATTCGGGTAGTATTACTTACCCAATACTTAATAATATATCGTCAACAAATGTCCAAAAAAGGACACACACACATGCACTCACACAATAATGTACACGTCACACAAATAACTATTGCACAATAGTTCTTATTTTTCTTGCACCAACTGTTTTTAAATTAAGCGTTGCATATTTTCATGTAAGGTACTGGCAGAATACCAGCGATGTGGCTTGCCGCATCACAATGCTGAGCCAGCGCCTTTTCTGTGCCACGACACATGGCTTCATAAAGTAATAGTTTGTTTTGCATGTTCTTATCTTGGTCTTTTCAATGTCATGTATGTTGTCAATGCCATGTATGTTGTGGGTATGAATAAAGAAAGTATCTATCTATCTATTAATAAAAATTGGTCAGCAAGCCTATTGGATTGAAGATTTAAAGAAAACACTACGTATCCCTGCACAAGTAAAGGTGACAGTCCATTTCTGACTGCAGTTGCATTACTGTTGCGACGCGACGGTACAGGTGCATGACTACACTACTGCAGCACCGTGCTGCAGCTGCAGCCGAGCGGCGACTGCGGCTGTTGCGGCGTGCACTCGCAACAGCGTTCGTTGGTGGCTTGTCAATGTCAATATATAATGTCAGACGTATGAATAAAAATACTAATTTACTTTTGTATTTTAGTCCGATAATGGCGATAATAAAGCTTATTTTAAAGACTATGAAGTACTAGAAATAAAGTTGAATTTTACTAATGCTGTAATTCTGTAATGCGACATGTCAAAACCGGACCAAAAAATTAGAGGCGATAGAATAAAAGTTTCACTTTAAAAAATATATTGGAAGCGTAAAAAGCAAAGGAAAAGTAGACTGCAAAAACGAACTTTGCGCACCCAGGTGTTAACCTTTCAAGAACTAAGTAACTACGGGACCCAAAAATTTTCGAGGTTTGACTGAACTGCATACAAGGGGCAGACCGAAAAGGTATTCTGCGTTTTAATTTTGTGCAATGTAGGTTAAGTAGGTGCATTTATGACAATTAATGCACTGTTCGGTACCTACTTATTACAATACAACCAGTTTCCAATTCCCCAGAAAGTGCCATATAGGTACGGAATAAAGAGTATTGTGCAGAATAATTTAACGTAGTAAATTAAGTTTTCAACTAACCTTTCAGTGATAAATCAATATTCCGCGCTGATCTGTTCTGTTTCAGCGGGTTTAAAATCAAACTAACATAGCCAAGCCGAGCGCCAATATCGTCGGCGACTGCTGAAACTAGCAGATTGTTAAAATATTTACATTGCTGCGAGAGCAGGTACGTGCCGCACCGAATCTGCTTATTCTAAATCTAACCACGCGTTACAGAAAACTAGAAGACGTTTTACAAAATTGGGTTAAGACGATAGTCGCTTATGTGTCCTTGAGTGTCTCAGCGTCTCTGCACCCGCACCCCGCTCACTGCGATCGTACGTGAATTTACCACAACGAGGTTCAAAGAATAAGCTGCAGCCCAGACGCGCGCGGTTGGCGCTATACTCGTATTTGTGTATCTTTTGCAGATATTTTGTCGTTTGAGTATGAGTAGATCATGCGTTTAGTGGAGGTCGTAAATTATAATAAAAATATATTCCCTTATGCATTATACTTTACAAGCCTCAATTAGTTTATTTGTGTTTTATCTATTTCTTACAATTAATACTTAAGTCAATTCGACAGATTAATAGCTAGAGCTTGGTATGTACTAAATTGAGGCGTACAGTGTGTTTATTTTATAGTCATTTTTATCCGTAATAAATAAATATAAATAATGCCATTTATTAGTTAACCTTTAAAATTACGAGTAAGTACCTACTACCTAGTCTACCTACATATAAAATTTTGGAAATTGTTACCTACCTATTAGTGTTAAACTAGTATTGTTTTTCGAAGTTCGAAGTTTTCTCAAACATTACGTTGGAATGATGATTCATTATATTACAAGCGCGCCACAACCAAATCAGCGCTCTGCAGTTTTTTATTTTTTGGCCACAATAATTTCGATATAGTGATTAACGGCTATGTATGATGAACCCCCGTGGACGTCAGTTGCCGCTCCGTTGGTGGGTTGAGGAATGGCAGCCAGCGAAACACGCAAAAAAAAATATTGTCATCGCCTCCCGCTTGATACTTTGTCAGATGGTAGTTTAGATGCTAATGTGAATAAAAAAAATGGTCAGCCGGTTGTATCTCGGTGGACCGTCAGCTGGTCACATGAACATGTAAAAAAAAATCTAAAATGGCCGGTTGTATTATTTTTATTACGGTGAAACTATAAATTTCAAGAAAAAAAATAAAATGTTACAATTGTTAAACAATAAATAAAGATGTATATTTTATTTTTTTTGCTTACCCATTTACAAGAAATAGACCGTAACAGTAAGTAAGTATATAGTTTCTGAATTAAAGAGGTGTTATTTACCATTATAATAATTTACCACCTCCACGAAATGCAAGGTCTATTCGTATCTGAACAAGAAAACATTTGTAAAATACGAATTAACTATTGCGTTATAGCATAGGTACTCGTGTTATCGTTGCGGTAGTAAGTAGTAAGTTTGATTTTTTTATTTCGCCTTAATTTATATTTTCGCCAAAAAAAATACGACATGCCGTTTTGGTCTTTTTACTAAACGGCTTAATCAATTTTAAGGGTCATTATTTATAAATAGTTTATATTTGGATTATGCCTAATTTCATTTATGATTAGCTTATAAAAGAATAGCAATTGACTCTTACTTGTCACTGTTCGTTTTCATTATCAACCACTACCAATCAATGGGAGATTACCCAATCTCCCAACACAATAAAAAAAACTTGAAAATAGATAAATAGATAAATAAATAAATATCTATATACAACGTAAATTGGTAGCCTATATTAATCAATTAATTATCAAGTGATTTACTACTACTACTACTACTAATTATTGTTTTGTTAGGAATCGAACTTTAATCAAAACGTAAAAATGGCAATATGTCCGCGCATGTTAGAAAACTTTTATTTTTATATTTCAAATGAAGCTTTCTCAAACATAAGGGGGAATATTGTCATTATTTTCGTAATAATAGGCTGCGAAACACCGTGTTAAGCGCGCTAAAGCGCGTCAGAACCAAATCAACTTTCTGCAGTTATTAAGTCTTTGGCCATAATAACTCCAATTTTATTGCACTTGGGCTCAGCACAAGCATACAGAGTACAAGGAAGGCACGGAGCGACGAGCGACACAGCCTCCTCGTCTCAAAGCTAGCACACGACTGCCGGCGTGCCGGCCACGCTTTTGTCGAACTACAAACGCACGAAATGTTGAATAATATTCGATTTCTTAAAAAAAATATTTTTTAACATTATGAAATGTTGCATTTGTAGTGCCTGTTAAAACATTTATTTTAGTTTAAAAATAACTTTAATCGAATAAACCGTTTAGGAGATATAAGCAAAGTTAGTAGCAAAACGGCCTGTCGTAATGTTCCTTTTATGGAGAAACTATAAGTCACAGGGAAAAAGTCAAACGTTAGGAATGTTGTACATAAAATGTAGATTGATATATATTTTTTTCATAATTTTTTGTTGAACCGTTAAGCAGATATATATACTCTAGAAAGTAAGAGTTTACGGCCAACAATAGCGACTAGCGCCTTAATTACATATCTATAAGTATTATAAAAGAAAACGTAAAATAAGATTAAAGTTCCACAAAATGGCCTCACACACATTACATTAGTACATAATTTAAAAAAACTCCATGACACATACAACAAGATTGGTTTTTTAAATTGCCGTCACCAATAAAACCATCACACAGGTTTCTTACATGATTCTCGAAGTACACTACCAATTTTTTTTTTTTCATATTTCGGGTGTCAAACTTCTTCGTCAATGTAGGCAATGGTTGTCGTTTTACGATTTTTTTACTGAAAATTGAGGTAAAAACTGATTTTTTAAGGCACTCCCGAAAGTACCGGAAATTCCCGGGAAATCCCGGTTCTTTGAAACAGTACCGGTTCTGCAATCCCTAAACATTACCCACAAAATTAAATTAAATATTATAAAGTTTGCAGTTAACACACGTATTCTTCATGCACATTCTTTCTGACGCGAAATTCCTATATGTGGTATTTTCTATAAAAAGGGGCCTTATTGTCGATGGCACTTACGCCATCATTAACGATGCTCCGATATAAATACAATGCCGCGCGACGCTGTGCGGCGTAAGCGCCATCGACAATAAGGTCCCTTTTCATAGAAAATGCCCCATATTTTTGTAGCCCTTACTACAAATGTTCTGCTTCGATATTATGTATTTTGTTACCGGTTACATGTAAAATAAGGTACCAAATCATGCATGATAAGATTTTATCGTGTGCACACTTTAATGTAGTTAAAAAAGTTACGATTTGTCTTTTTTTTTTTCAATTTCCTTAACTAATATAAAATTCGTTGCTGTCTTTACTGTAATGCTTTTTAATCCGTTACTTATTTTAGCAAGTAGATTGAAAGTAACATCGCCTGCTACATGCTGCATCAGCGCCGCAGTCGCAATAAAAAAGTAACCTTAATTTCATACCTACATGACAAACAAAACGAAGGCGTGCTTTATGGCCCCTTGACCCTAGATTATCTAATCCGAACTCTTATGGCAATTTATAAAAGTGCTCACTATAGTTGGTCAAGCATATCTTGTCAGCAGAAAAAGGCGCCAAAATTTAAAAAAATGTAGGCCCGAAAGATTATCGTCCCATACAAAATTTGAATTACGCGCCTTTTTCTACTGACAAGATTTGCTTGACCAACTATAGCTACCCTTCGGACAAAACAACGGACAAGTCAAAACATGAACATGTAGTTACATAAATAATATAGGTACATCTATGTCTGGTAGGTACTAGCTTACGTTGCTAAAAATTTTTATACAAAGAAAATAGAAAGAGTAGAAGTTTTGTATGTAAAACTTAAGCGAGGTTTAGACTAGCAAGAACTTGCATGCAATTTACGTTACATTGCCAACTACTACTGCATTCAAAAGTTTGATCAGATACCGCAATGTAACGTAAATTGCATGCAAGTTCTTGCTAGTCTAAATCTCGCTTTATATTCGTTCTAAGCATTTTCTTTGTATTACAAATTGTAGCAACGAAAACTAGTAAACTACATACGAGTAAATATACGTTACAAGATTTTTTTACTAAATAAATTAGCGAGAAAGACTTGAATTTAATTTTATTTCAAGCCTTAATAATGTGGCATACATTAATTTTATTATACCTAACTAAAGTATAATAAATACCTTTATAACTCTTTTTACAGAAAGTCACTATATGTCTATGTAATCTAATTTTTTATCTTTTTTTCTCGATTTTAAGTTCATGGCAAATTTGCGTTTCTTCCTACTGGCAACAAGGAACTCCGATGAACTCCGAATTTTTGCAGAACTTACCTTTAGATCCAGGTCCATAACCAGGTGTTTCCCGAAAGATGTGCCACCAGTTTTCTGTATGTGCAGGAAGACCATGACGTCGTGCGCATTGAGGTCGAAACGAAAGTCATCATGGAGCACTTCATCGTAGGAGAGGCCGCGCTGAGCCATAGCGTCGGGGAGCGGCCGACCGGGCGCCTCCGCGTACGTGAGTGCGGCCGGCTCCGACACCCGCTCCCGGGGCGTCACGGCGCACACCTGCACCAAACATACACCAGGCTTAACCCACATGAACTTCGATTCTATGTATTATAAAGTATAGTTTATATAAAATTGGTACATAATTAGTTGTGGTTTAAAAAAATTTTTTTCATGGCGGGAAAAAAATTGACAATTTTTTAGCTCCATGCATGATTTTTTTTAATTTTTGTAATCATAATTTACATCGTTTGAATACCGGAAAAAGTAAAAGTACGATCCGGTACGGTTGATGACGAAGATAATGATGATTTCGGAGATGAAAAATAAATTTTATAATTAAATATTATAACTAGACCTACCTGATGTAAAAGTTTTCCGACTGTTATTGCTGATTAAATCCTACTTTTGACTTCAAATATCTTTCATTTTGTCATTTTTTTACCAAAAACCACACATGTCTCACAAAATACTGATCCTATAAGTATGGGTGTGGTCTCATTAGACTCAGCGCAAAAAATTACACGAAAATCGTGAGTATCAGGATGGCGGGTGTACATCAACAAATGGAGCTGCGGTGTACGTCAGGAGTTAGTGCTAGCAATGTGCCAAATGTGCGCCAAAATTGGAGCAATGTGCTCTTTAAACTCCAGAGATATTTAAGATATCTGACGACTGGTCTGGCCTAGTGGGTAGTGACCCTGCCTGTGAAGCCGATGGTCCTGGGTTCGAATCCCGGTAAGGGTATTTATTTGTGTGATGATGAGCACAGATATTTGTTCCTGAGTCATGGACGTTTCTATGTATGTATAAGTATTTGTATAAGTATTATATATATCGTTATTGAGTACCCACAACACAAGCCTTCTTGAGCTTACCGTGGGACTTAGTCAATTTGTGTAAGAATGTCCTATAATATTTATTTATTTATATAAATGACGTCCGCCAACCTGACGTCAGGTTGGCGGGTGCATTTCCAGGTCTAGCTAATGGCTGCCTACTCAAGGGTGAAAGTACTGCCTACGGTTAGTGCTCGCAATGTGCTTCCACATGTACGAAGCACGATCAAATTCAGAGAGCGGTTAAATAGTAATATATGTAAGCATCACAATAGTCAATATCCTATATGTGGCCTAATACTACTGATAATTACATGTAGTATGTACCTGGCTTTATACTTTTGATTGTTGTATCTATGGTCATTTTAGTTTTAGAGAGAGCTGTCAGATTTGGCGGCAGGCCTGTGCGCGAGGTTATGTTCGATTTGATCTTTTTGTAATCTTATAATTAATCCTTTATATCAATGTAATAAAAGAAATGTCAAAGCAAGCAGTGGTTTGTGTGCTAAACCCCTTTTACTGAGCATTAAATCTATGGATGATTTCAACTCAGAAAGCGGGATTATGAATTCAAATGCCCACATAGAAATTGGATGATTATTTTCACCTGTATAGAGATGAAGCACACATCTCGAAGAATGTGAAAAAAAACGCTTAGTTAAGGCGTATATCTGGAGCATTGCTTTAAATGCTTGTGAGACGTGGACAGTGACACAACGGGACAGAGAGCGATTGGAGGCCTTTGAAATGCGGTGTTGGCGGAGGATGCTAAGGACTGCAAATAACCCAAATCAATACCGGCCTATTGCTCTGCTACCACCTGTGTCAAAAATATTTGACAAAACTATGGCAAACAGATTATATAACTTTCTCGAAAAATATAATATCTTAGACTCAAATCAACACGGATTTCGAAAACGCCATTCAACGGCTTTAGCAGTATACAAATATATAACACATATCTTAGAGCACTTAAATATAAAACAATATAGTATAGGGCTACTCTTAGACATGACTAAGGCATACGACAAAGTATCCCATGAGATCTTATTGACTAAACTATACGGCATGGGAGTACGCGGCATGGCCTACAAATGGTTCCAATCATACCTACAGAATCGGAAACAATATGTACAAATAGATTATTACGACCACCAGAGCCGAGAGGTAGCGAGCGTAAACTCTCAACTACGTCAGACCACTTGCTCCCTCCCTCAAGGAAGTATTTTGGCCTGTACCCTATTCTTAGCGTATATCAACGATCTGCCCAAAATTTTAGATGAAAATACAAAATGTGTCATGTTTGCAGACGACGTCTCTTTGCTGTTTAGCGCTACGGACAGTACCATTTTTTTTTTTTTTTTTTTTTATCCAGGGGGAATCCGTAATGGATCCCACCGGCCCGGGAGAAGCCTAAGGTGGGTATGTCCGACTCCCACGGACTAAACCCCCTGGGGTGTTCCGCCGCGCGCTTTGTGGGCGGGGTTTCGGGAACGTGACTTTAGGCCTCCGATACCCCGCCGGCGTTGCCCTCGCGGGCTCGTTTTTTGGGACTGCTCCAGCAGCCTACTCCGCTGAAGGCGCCTCGGAACACTTGAGGGCCTTCCAGCTCAGAACCTCTTCAGGCGAGTGATGGAACTCCCGGCCCATCACCCGCAGGTCCCCGTTAAGGCGGCATCATTCGGGCTGCGTAGGCCCTTCGCCGCCGGCCTGGCCTCCTACGGCGCTGAGGGAGCGAATTTGCATCGTCCTCGCGCACTCTTTCTGCAGCCTCCTTTTGTGTCAGGACGGTGACACTAAAGGTGGCTACTGCCGCCCATACCACCTCACTGCTGACCCTACGGACAGTACCAAAGCTAACCTAAAACTTTCGACCCTTTTACACACTGTCAAAAAATGGCTTGCCGAGCATAATTTAGATATAAACCTACAGAAAACAAAAATTATTCAATTTAAACCGACACAGAAGAAACCATTAGAATTGCAACTACAAATAAATAACAATACAATAGAAGAGGTAAATGATTTCAAACTGTTGGGTATAACTATAGATTCAGGGTTAAACTGGAAAGAGCATATCCAAAGTCTCAAAACAAGAATAATCAAATTTATCTACACTCTTGGTATATTAAAAGCAAACACGGATTTTGAGTCGGCTTTATCAGTATATTTTGCTTATATCTATTCTGGCCTCCGATATGGCGTACTTCTCTGGGGAGATAGCACAGACGCCAAAGATATATTCATCCTACAGAAAAAGTGTATACGAATC